>NC_045702.1:16861277-17104499 GCF_009834535.1 Camelus ferus | reverse complement strand
TATATAGATTTATTTATTTATTTATCTATATTTGATGGAGGTATTGGGGGTTGAACCCAGGAACTCACGTGTGCAAAGCACACACTCTACCACTGAGCAATACCCTCCCCCCGGAACAATAATTTCTTGAAATGACTGTCCTTTCCCATGTTGAGTTATCTTGCTCATATAAATAAAAAGAAGCATGATATTTGATTTATGTATTTTAGCATATGAATGTTTAAAATGAAGTTAAAAAAAGAAAATAGCATGGTTTTTGCTATTCCATCAATATCATGATATTCCTTGCTTACAATACATTCTCGTTTATTCTCTTCAGGCCAGTGTTGCACTTACGAAACTAGAATGAAAGTATTTTCCAAGGATTATTTTCCTTTCTAAAGCAGGTCTGAACTAGAAAACAGTTACTTGAAAATGCTATACATGTACAAGTACTGTGTATCATTTCCAAATTGATGTTTAGACTCTGTAGGTCCAGTGCAGTCCCATCAGAATCTCAGCAGCCTTATTTGTCGAAGTTCACAATTTGATTCTAAAACGCATGTGGAGATGCTACCAAGACAGTTTTCAAAAAGAATAGTTGTAGGACTTTTACTGTGAGATTTCAAAACTTTCCACAATGCCACAGTGATCAAGACAGTGTGATATTGGCATAAGGACAGACATGTGCATCAACACAATTGAAAAGAAAGCCTAGAAATAGATCCATTATGTCTATGGTCAGTTGACTTTTTTTTTTTTTTTTTTTTTCAGTTTTATTTATTTACTTATTTTTTGACGAAGATACCAAGGCAATTCATGGGGGAAAGATAGTCTTTTCAACAAATTTTGCTGCAGCAACTGGATATCCAAATAGAATGGATAAACAAATAAACAACCCTTTCTGGACATAGGACATAAATATTAATTCAAAATGGATCAAAGACTAAGACTAAAATCTGAAAATCTAAAACTTCTAGAAGAAACAGGAGAAAATCTTTGTAGCCTAATGACAGGCAAAGATTTCTTAGGACACAAAAATTAAGGATGATAAAAAAATTCATAAATTGGATTTCATCAAAATTTTAAACTTTTCACTTTTCAAAAGACATTGTTAGGAAAATGAAAAGACAAGCCACAGTCTTGAAAATGTTTGCAAGATACATTATATGATAAAAGACATGTATCCAAATCATACAAAGAACTCTTACAACTCAGTAAGTACTAAAGCAAACTACCCAGTGAAAAAATAGGCAAAAGATTGAAATGCTTTATTAAAGAAGATATAAGAATGACAAATAAGCACATGCAGAGACATTCAACATATTAGACATTAAAGAAAGGCAGATTAAAACTACAAGACATTACACACACCTGCTAGAATGCTTATACTCAAAACCAACACAACCAAGGTTAGCAAGGATGCAGAGCAACTAGAACTCTTATACACTGATGGTAAGGATCTTAAAACGGTACAACCACTTTGGCAGTTTCTTTTAAAATTAAAATTACCGTGTGAGCAATTCTAATCCTACCTATTTCCCCAAAAGAAATGAAAATATAATTCGACAACAAAAACTTGTATGTGAATGTTTATAGTGTCTTGTTTATAATTGCCCAGAAAAGAAAAAAAAAAAACCCAGAACGACCCAAATGTGTAGCAGGTAACTGGATAAGTTGTGGTATATCCATACAATCTAGTACTGCATGCAGCCAGTGTGTGAATCTGAGAATCAATATGCTGAGCAAAAGAAGCCATATAATTTTGTTTATATGAAATTCTGGAAAAGGCAAAACTAATCACTAGTGATAGCATTATCAATGGTTGTCTGAGCTAGAGGGGGGTGTTATTAATTGCAGAAATGTACGAAGAAACTTTTGGGGGTGGTGGATATTCTTCATCTTGATTGTGGCTCGTCTTTAGACAAGCGTGTGTGTGCATATATATATTTGTCCAAAAAAATCTTTAAACTATACATAAAGATTGGGTGCATTTTGTGTTGTATAAAAGTTATAGTTCTCAATAAATTTTCTTTTTTAAAAACAAAGAGAAACTGAAAAGTCTTAAGTAAAAATAGAATTTAGGCCACTATGGAGCACAACTGAAAAATATTTGAACTCCACTTACTAGGGATTTTAATTATCCTAAAGTGATAAATGATTACTAACTACACAGGAGTAGCAGAATGTCATTCCCTTCCATCTTCCTCACTTTCCACATTGTGATTATGAGGGGGACTGTAGGGCCTCAAAGTAGAAAGAAGACTGTAATTTGAAACTGTATTTGGATAAAATAACACCTTGTCACCATTATCACGCCATTCCAATCAACTGCTAAATTCTCTATTGGTGTCTGAGAAGAGATTCAGCTTGCTGCATGAAGTCTGATGAATTTTTTTGAAGTTGTGTAGTATTAGGTGAAAGAGGACTGAAATGCTAATGTCTGCATAGGCCAGTTGTTTGGTTTTAGAAATAGTTAAAAATATGAGAAAATAGCAGCAAACTTCTAAGTGAGACACTTGTAAATAGACTAGTAAATTGGGCAAATGGTGTAGGCATAGTATTTGAATTTCAGCAAGGTATTTGAACAATACCTCTCATTCTTGAGGGTAAGGTGGAGATATGTAACATACATGGAGAATTTAACGAGGTTCGTAACTTTGATGATCATACCTGAAGCTCTTAAGCTAGAAGGAGATTTTTGTCCTCATTCCTCTCTTGAATATGACTAGCATATTCACAGATAACTTAGATGAGAACAAAATTAGCATGCTAATCTTTTAAAACTTTTTTTTTAGTGATAACTGAAATTTTAAAAAGCTGAAATTTTGGGCCATGTCTACAAAATATGAAATCTTATCTAAGTCCAAAACAGAGAAGTATACAAATGTAGGATGGGTGAAATGTTTTATAGGAGCAATGCAAAACAACAACTCTCTAAGGTTAAAGTTCAACATAGTTTTAATAACAATCAGGGTGACTATGGCTGCAATAATAATCACAACAATGACTGATTAAATAAATATTTTTCCCACCATAAGGAAGATGAAGATGAGTTTGGGTTTTGTTTTTGTTTTTGAGATTTCACATGTAACTGTTATCATACAGTATTTGTCTTTCTCTGACTTACTTCATTTAGCATAATGCCCTCAGGATCTATCCGTGTTGTTGCAAATGGCAAGATTGCCTTCTTTTTTATGCCTGAATAATATTCCTGTGTGTGTCACATTTTCTTTGTCCATTCATGGACACTTAGGTTGTTTCCATTTCTTGACTATTGTGAATAATACTGCAGTGAACATGAGGGTACAGATACCTCTTTGAGATCCTGATTTAAATTTTTTTGGATATATACCCAGAAGTGGCTTTGCTAGATCATGTGGTAATTTTGTTTTTAATTTGAGGGGGAACTTCCACTCTTTTTTCCATAGCAGCTGTACCACTTTATGTTCCTACCAACAGTACTAGGGTTACCTTTTCTCTATCCCTCACCAACACTTGATACTTCCTGTTTTTTTTGATAATAATAACCATTCTAACAGGTGTGAAGTGATATCTCATTGTGGTTTTGATTTACATTTCCCTGGTGATTAGGGATGTTGAACACTTTTTCATGTACCTGTTGGCCATCTGTATGTCTTCTTTGGGAAAATGTCCTTTTTTTTAATTAGATTGTTTGGGTTTTTTGCTATTGAGTTGTATAAGTTCTTTATATTTCTTGGATAACCCCCTATCAGATATATGATTTGCAGATACTTTCTTCAGTTGGTAGGTTGCCTTTTCATTTTGTTGGTGGTTTCCTTTGCTGTGCAGAAGCTTTTTAGTTTGATATAGTCCTGCTTGTTTTTGCTTTTGTTGCCCTTGCTTTTGGTGTCAGACCCAAAGTGATCATCAAGACCAACGTCAAGAAGCTTTTACCACCTAGGATTTCTTCTAGGAGTTTTATGGTTTGAGCTCTTATATTCAAGAGGAGGGTGAAGGTGAGAATCTCTAGTTTGTGTTGATCAGATCAAATCTAGAACACTGTATTTATTTTGAGGACGTCATATTACGATCTAAAAAAGAATGTTCAAAAGCTGAATGTTGGCTAAGACTTCAGAAGAATCTGTAGCTTAGAAAACAAATTTTACTAGATAGTTTCCCAGCTTTAAGGTTAAATGATACTATAGGTGGAGACTTTTTCTTCAAGGGAGGAGACTCCTAAACATACCTGTCAAGAGAATATGATAATCATTTAGTTTGTAACGTGTTTTTTTTCTTCCCTACTACATTTATAAACTTTCAAGGTTCTCCTTAACATCTTAGAAAGGTAAGAAGGAGGTCCAATTTTGTCATCCTACATAATGGATAGACTTTTGTAACATCTGAGCAAAATAAATTTATTCTTATTCCCTTCCCTACCCTCAACCAGTTATGTGGTTTTTGGTATCTTCCACTGTAACTGGTTGGTGCTTAGGAAGTGATGGTTTAGTGGCAACCTATGTAGAATTATTTAAGGTAGTAATTACTCTGGAATATTATATGATGTAGGGATTGGTGTATGATGCTCATCCCGTTTTTTCCAGCTGGGGAATTTAAGCCCATTTTTTTCCAACCTTCCATTATATAGACCTGGATTTTGCTCTTTTGCTGCTTTTGTTATAGAGGTGTTACAGAAAGAGAGTTATTAAATGAGGTGTAAGTTAGGAAAGCAGTTTGTAAAAAAAAGAAAGGATTACACAAGGATAAGTTGGTGTTATTTCAAGTTGCAATGATATGCAGCTTTGCTTATAATAGGTTTATGCTGTCCATTTTCTACTACGGTTTTATCACTAGCTCAGCAGTTATATTTATATCTTGTTAATTATCTACTACTTTCCTGGTCAGAAATTTTCTCTCCTCAACCCTCTAGTTACATTTCTGTCTACCTTATTCTTGCTACATTTCTTTGCATCAAATTTATTGAACAGGTTGACACTATCCATCAAGACTACCTTTATCTTCCTATCTTGTAACTTCATCATGCCTCCCTATTTTCATATGTTCTACTCATTTGTTGTTATTGTCGTTTTTAATTTCAAAGGAGACAATCCCTTTTTAAGACCAACAGCTTTTCTATGCACTAAATACCAGATCTCTTGACTGAAGCACCGAGTTCCACCACCAACACCATCACCATTTATCCCCTTTTCTTCCTAACAAGGATAAGGTCTCCCCATCTTGGAAAGGACTTTTGATTGAGACTGGTTTTTCTCCATCTGTTTTTACCTTTCTATATCATGGCAGAACTTTTTAAGCAAATAAGGCCAATAACTGACATCATGTTTTCTTTCAATGGAAGAGTGATGATGTGATGTAGTAAATCAACCCTGGGCCTAAAAAAGTCATGGCAACCAGATAATTTCAGATAGTAATAAATACTATGAAGGAAATAAACAGTATCATTTAAGAGAATAATTAGAGGAGGAGTTACTTTGTATAAACAGTAATTTTAAATGAAAATTTTGACAAAAAGTATTTCAGAATTTGATCTCTGACAAAATATAATTGAAGATGAGAAAGCATACATATTAAACTTACTTATTTGCAAATCTTTCATTTTTAACAGTGTTTATGATGTAGTTTTGATTATACTATTTGGATTTTAAGGTCTCATTTTAAGGCAGAATTTATTTCCTCATGACCATTGTCAAATTTCAGAAGTCTCTTCTATGTTCTCTCCAGTATTAAATGAAGAAAAATAACCTTGACTAGAACATTATATGCATCTTACTGTGGTTGATTCGACAGATATGTGTTGAATACTTATCACATGTTAGGCACTGTACCAGGCACTGGGAACAAGCAGAAATAAACTGGACACAGCCCTTTCCCTCAATAAACTCACCCAAGGTAGTTTTTATGGGTAACATGATTTAAACTTACCACTTTAAAATAGATTCACTGTGGCCATTGCATAGAAAGTTAGCTCTTTGCTAGTTTTAAGAAGGTACGTTAAGAATATATAGTACTTTTTTAAATGGTTTTAATTTATCAAACTTTCATATATTCAAGTGGAGTTTATATTCTAAATAGAAAGTGAGCATAGGCAAGTGAAAAAAAATAACTTGAATCTAAGTTGTTAAAATAATTACTATATAACTGAACAGGGAAAGATCACTTTCAGTTGAGTTAGTCATGGGAAAGCTTTACTCAGGAGTTAGAATGTATGTATTCAATCTAAAAGAATAAGTATGATTAGGTGGAGAATGGAATGAAAGCTAATTTGGTGTGGGAGGGGGAGCACTGATCACAGAGGTGGGATTAAATAGCAAGATATATTTAAGGGGCATGGATAAATAGGCTTGACTGGAGTGAAAGGTTTGTATTGGTAAACAGTGAAAGATAAAGCAAAGTTTTAATAGAAAAACTTTTGGCTGTGCCATATTAGTAATATATTCCTAAAATCCTAAATTCACTTGCAGTCTGTTTTATTATTTCTTATGTACAGTTTGCAGTTGTATCATAAGTCTTTATTACAACTCTAAATATGTTCTATAGATATTGAGGCCAGAGTCTTTAGCCCTACTCAGGTTAAAATGATGTTTTGTTTTTCAGTTACTTACACGCCAAGTCAATCATCCACAGAGACCTCAAGAGTAATAGTATCCTTCTGAATTTGTCTGCGAAGTTTGAAACCATCCTGACCTTTTCTCCTGCATTTTGTCTTCACATTATGTAAAAACAGTTTTCAAGCTATGTTCAATAATACACTGTAAAGGGAATTAATAAATGGGTTTGCCCCAAAGTATAGTAGTACAGGGTACTACAACCTGCTTTTGGTTTTTGAATGATTGAGCATTACAAAAAAAATCTGTCAAATCTTTATGATAGTAGGACTCTTTGATTGCTTATGTTCTATAAGTATGATAAAATGCATAGTTTTGTAACTACTAGTTTATTTCAGTGCTCTGACCTTGCTCAGAGGTAACTGAAGGCTCTAAGTTACATAACAATGAGATGAGGAAAATAAAATTTTTCTTCTTCTTCCATAAACCCAGATTAAGATTCCGTCTGCCAGTTGCCTTCATTCCAGTGAAGAGCCTTCACAGCTTTCCCAGCAGTGCCAGGAGGCTATTTGAGCGTACATTGTTAAAATCTAATGGGAAAGTTTCAATGTCTCCTGTAAACTTGGAAAGCATCTCACCTCATTCTATCACATTTCAGGCATCAGAAATCTTAAAGGCAGGTCATATAGTCCAAATAGAACTAATTATTTTGAAAACATATTTATTAACTGTCAGAGGAAATGTGAAATACTATACTTTTAAAAAGAATATCATAATACAGAATTGTAGAAATTAGATCTCTTACCTAAAATTTTCATCATGATTGCTTTGATAGGAAAATGAGAACTATTGCTTTCCTTTACTTACTACACCTCAGATATTTTTCTTCATGAAGACCTCACAGTAAAAATAGGTGACTTTGGTCTAGCCACAGTGAAATCTCGATGGAGTGGGTCCCATCAGTTTGAACAATTGTCTGGATCCATTTTGTGGATGGTAAGAATTGAGGCTGTTTCTCCATTAATTAAATTTTTGGACTGACATAAAGTCACTGAAGATTTCAACTATAGTATATTCATAGTTCTCAGTATTTACAAAAATCAATGTTGATCTTTATATGTAAATAGGTTTTAACTTTTTATCTTTAAGACGAATACTATGAAACTGGTTTCAGTGTATTTCAAACAAAAAGTGTGTATTTTACAAACACTTTAAATTTTATTCAGAATTGCCTCTAAAATATTTTGTGTTCAAAATGTTCTGTGTACCCTCTTTCAATAAAAAACAAATATGCAGTGGAAGCAGGTGTGATCTGCAGCCATTATTAAGGTTTTACTAAAAGAACTGCTCCTTTTAAGAGAGACACTGTTTACAGTCTTATTTAAGCCTAAATTGGAAAGTTACTTCCTTTAGACTAGAAAGAACCGTATAATTATGGGCAGCTGGAAGAGGGAAGAAAAAGAAAAATGAGAGGTAGATTTTTAACACTGTCAGCCTTGTGCTGCCATGTATAGATAGCTCTTTCTTTCTCTTTCTTTATTCCTATTTCTGCTTTGTGGAAAAGAAGAAAGAAATTATAAAAGAAGGGAACTAAAACTGTGCAGTTACTTTCAATAGGCTATGACAAGGGCAGTCATAGGAATCATTTTCTTAAGCCAGAAGTTCTCAGAAGGGTCCTTAAGACCCTTTCAGAGGTCCCCAAGGTCATCCTGTGTGAGACTAGATTTTTCTTCATATTCTTCAACACATTACGACATAGTGAATGCATAAACAAATGTGATTAACTGGCTGCTGTTAAACCAGTCAAAAAGAATTGCAGTACTGTTCTCATTAAACTTTGTTTTTGAAAATATAGTTACTTCTCATTAAGTATGGGAGATCTGTATTAACATCTGATGGTTGTTTTATTATTTAAACAAATTAATAAATATTTTAACAGTTTTTGAGTCAAGTTTTAGTATGATAAATATCCATAGGTATAATCCACATAAATGGATGCTCCTTGGAGGATCTTCCATAATTTTTAAGACTGAAAGATTCCTGAGACCAAAAAGTTTGAGAGCCACTGCTCTAAGCTGAATACAGGATATCTCAAAATTATTAGTGCAGTTTTAGACTCTAAATAACTGAATCTGCACTGTGACTTTGGGACATCCTCATGGAAATAGAAAAGTTGCAAGGTGTTCTAAAGCCACATTTGCCTAAATTCCCTGAACTTATGTAGCAGTCTCAAGAAGGGAATTCCAGGATAGGATTCTGAATTAGTCAAGATAAGCCTAGGGTAAAATTTGGCTATGATCTCTTGTGATAGTAACTGTCATTACAGTGAGTGGCAAGGTGGAGGGAAGGGCACTGGACTTGGAGTCAGGAGGTCTGTACTCTGATACTCTGACTCTTACTTAACCTGCACATTTCTTAACCTCCTTCAAGTCTTTCCATCTTTAACATTAGGTTGGACTAGTAGATTTCTAATGTCTTTCTGTTTCTAAGATTTAGTAATTAGAGCTAACTAGATTTTTTCTTTTTTATATGTTTAACTGTTTTAATGAATAATTATAAATACAAAGCTAATTAATGTAATCTGAATCTCATCTGAGATTAGTGTGGGAAAATCAGAAACAAATATGGAACATCCATAGACTAGAAGAAAACAGTTTGGTCAAAACAAAGGTTATGTAATTCCCCAAATTATTTACAATAGTATTCTCAGTCTTCTTTCATTTACATACTAGGGAAGAAAAAACCTTTATGAAAAATTTTTACAGATTACTAAATTGAGAATCAATCATGCATTTCTTGTAAATAGATCACATACAACTTTTCATCAAACCATCTATTAACAACAATGAGGTAAAATTAAATTTTAAAAAGACAGTTCAACTGTCCATCACAGAAACTGTATTCTGGCTTTGAGAATTATGTGTGTATCATAACCAGCCTCTCAGTATATTGGCTTGTTCATTACATCACAGTTGTATGTGGTTTATTTTGTATTGTATTGCTAAAAGCAATTATCAGTAAAATGTATGACAAAAGCAAATAGGTAACAACCTTCTCCTTCCCCCCACCGCTATCCTTTCACTCTCCTCTGGATCTCCCACACATCTTCCATCAGTGCTTCTCAATCTTGGTTGGACATTAATGTCATCTGGGGAGCTATAAAAACTAGCAATGCTTGAATCCCATCCCATCTCTAATGTCATATTATTGGGCTAGAATGTAGTCTGGATACTGAGAGATTAAAGGCTGCACAGGTGATTCTTTTGCAGGTGAGGCTGAATACCATTATTGCCTGCCTTGTGAGATAGTCTGTCCTGCCTTACCCTGAACAATAACCAGAAATCTTGTCCCAGGTCTTTCATCCTTTTTTGCAATTAGTCCTGGTTCTGGTATCAAAGTAGTGTTTTCACAAGCTTTTTATTAATACCCTTGCAGTTTCTCTGATTTCTTCCAAATGAAACAGTACAGAAGATGCAAGGTGAAAGAACCTCCTGTAAGCTGATATTTAAACAGTCATCTATTGTATCAATGTAAACAGCCAATAAGAAATCTAGTAGTAGAATACAGTGACTGAAATGTGTAAAAATGTGGCAGATATGATTAGATCTGTATCTTTGCCAAAGCAGCAGCAGCCACAGGATTCTTTATACCATCTTCTACTAAATCTACCTACTGTCTGTTGGTTTTGTTAATTAAGGATCCATGGCATGTTTATACTGCTTTTGGCGGCAGGAGAGGGGTTTGACTTTATCGTGGTTTATCAGTCTTGAAATTTTACCATTATTGTCTAGGGTGCCCTCACATAAGGAGAATCATTTATACTAATGGGAAAACTTGAATCTAAGGCACACATAGTGGTTGTGCTGCTTCCAAACATCTCATAACCAGAGGTCTAGTATTACTTTCCTGAGTCAGGAATAGAAAGTGGAAATTCATTCTTGATAGGGTAAGTCCTGGGAAGAATTTAAATGTCAACGATGGTGTTTTATGCAGAAAGAGAACAGCTGGTAAAATTATAAAATCTTTTTTTCATTATAAAATCTTAATAATGTATATGGAATCTCAGCTAATAGTGCCTTTCTCAGTTTACAGATCATTTTTTTCTTTATCTTTCATAATTAGTTGTATTCCTTTGTCCATTAGTAAGAGAATTGAGTACATATTAGGTAAGTTATTTAATGATATAAAAGCATTATTCCGGAAACTACACTAGTTTGGTTTTCAGTCTTTACTCATTTGAAGAATAAACAAGAATATTTTTCTCTTCATGTTCTACCAGGCACCAGAAGTAATCAGAATGCAAGATAAAAACCCATATAGCTTTCAATCAGATGTGTATGCATTTGGGATTGTTCTGTATGAATTGATGACTGGACAGTTACCTTATTCAAACATCAACAACAGAGACCAGGTAAATATTTACCATCTCCTGGGGTTCATTTTACTATTTGTAGAAAGGCTCCAGTTCATTGTAGAAGACAAGCATTAGGTCCTGGGTAAGCTTGAAGGACAGATCTCTTATTTTTGTTAACCAGCTTTAGAAAACTTTTGTGTCCTTTGGCAGTAACAGCAGCACATGAGGCCTTTCCTTGAAACATCATGCTTAAGTGTTATAATGGAGTGAAGCTCCTGATCTTCTGAGTAGAAACTAGAGATATGACAGTGGATATGCCTCATGTCTCTTGACCATGGCAGTTAGAAGAATGAGTTCTGCTACTCTAGCATCTGTCCTTGTTCCTTTTACTCTCTCATAGATTGTCCTACCTGAGCAAGTAGTCATCTGTGAACTTCTTTATAGCAAATCCTTTTAAAATTATAAAGTTTTCTCCATATTTTTAAAATCTTTGAACTAGGCAAATGGAGGGACTTACTGTGCTTTCATTTTTTATGATGAGCATTCTAGTAGGAGGGAATTTTTTACTTCTCTCTTCCTGAGTTCCTATTCTCTGTTCCTTATCTTCCATAGTATTGACACAGCCTCGTGCAGCTCTGCATCTTCTCTACCCTAGCCACATTAAATTCACTTAGGCTTTTTAACACTGGCCAAGAAAAATAAGTTGTCTTTACTGAAATTACCTGTATACCTTAACATTTGAAAAGTGTGTGTGTGTGTGTGTGTGTGTGTGTGTGTATGTCTGGAGAGAGATTTGATTGTAGCAGTTACACTGTTAGTATATTGGAAAACAACAGTTGACCATATAAACTGCAGTTAAATAGTGTTTATACATCATACTGTGATTTACATGTGAATCACCTGGATTACTTGTTAAAAAAGGGTGATGCTAGAGCAGATTCTGATTCAGTGGGGTGGGGTCCAAGCACGTGCATTTTTAATAAGCTTGCCAGGTGTTTCTAAACATAACACAGTTGAGAATCACCATTGTAAAGAATCTTTTCAAAGTGTGACTGTTTTATGTGTTTCATCATAACCTCCCAACCCAATGACATGATAATTTCTGTATATAAATGTATTACTCCATTTAATAGTGTGTTGGTCAACAGGTCAACTTTCAGTCTTTTTATTGATAGCTCTGAGTAGCTTTCTAAGAACTTACAACTATTATGTGATATCAGAGAAGTAATCTAAGTTGTCATGTACTTTGTATATGCTTACTGAATCACTGTGTGGCCCGCAACAGTGGTCTTGATTCTCTATTTCAAGAACTTTTTAAAAGACAACATTTCTACCTCAGTCAACACAAAACTTAATTTTTTTTAGTTGCTGTTTGGTCTTTCTAATACTCACAGCGTTAGAATGTTGAATCTTAGCTTTAAGTGTTCAGAACAAATCTTAAGACCTGGCTTCTGATGATCTGTTTTAAGCCTCTGTGAAACTTAGATTCCAGATGAGCCAAAATGGTAGCTAAAGAACATGATTGGAACATTGTGCGTATTACTGTACTTATGACATATTCTAGATCACTGAGTTAACTGATTTGATGATGGCCATTTGGAGCAAGATTGTTTCTAATTGGCCAGCTTCACGTACTCTGTCTTTTATAGTCTTATTAACTCAACCATATAGCATAATACCCTGTGCTGTGTTCACTTTCCTAATGCATGTTATTTTTCTAGGGTAATTATGAGGTAATTTTAGTTTAGTTTTAGTTGATTTATCATGGAGGCTTCAAATAATAAAAATTTATGAACCTAAGATCTGGATGAAATCCATTTGTTAGTGAATAAGCTTATTTTAATAATGAAATTATATTACTGGAATAAGTAATATTATCTCCAAAACAGGGAAAAAGCATCCCAGAGTTCTGCACTCATCCACTTCTTGGCATTTTAGGTGCTTTGTCCTCCATGGGAGTATAATAAATGAAAAGCAAGGGCTTACTCTCCATGAGAGAAGTAAGTGAGTGACCAACAGAAGGGTAAGGCCTTTACTAGTTAATTCTTTCTGGTAGTGTAGTTAGAGCTTTCTGGAATTTGCCCATCTGAAACCAAGTATTTGATGAAGAAAAGGGAGATAAGATAAAAGAATGTTATATTCTTCCCATTGCTTCATTACCTTCTAGTCTACTTTCTTCAAGTGGCTCTTTGCATGGAACTCCCTTTTTTGAATCAGTAGCTCTAATGATACTCAATGAAATAATCCCAAGTATTGTTCCATCCATCCCCTTGATTTGATTTTTCTTTCTCTTTCTCTCATACTTTGGTTCCCATGGCTCTCAGATTGGACTTCTGTTTGAAATCTAGAAATATTCTTTTTTTTTATCACGGGAGATGGGACTACTGCTTCTTTACTGTGTAATACAGAACCATTTCCCTACATGCTCACCCCTGTTGTCTCAGGTGGCAGGTTTTGCCTCTTAATTTCAAAGCAGGACTCTGGTAAAGCAGAGTGATGTAATGACAGACCTTGAACTCGTGAATGACCTGCGTGACCCGATCACTGTACCTCTCTAGGTGGTTTTTTTTTTTTTTTTTCTATTATTAAAAATAAGAGATTGGACTAAAGAATTCCTTACAGATTCCTTAAAGCAATTTCCTTAACTCCTTGAGGGATGGCCATCCCTATGTTACTTTGCAGAGTAGCATGCCTTTTTACTTCACTTAACCTACTGCCAGAAGTCTGAGAAATTGCTTTGTCATTTTCCCCCCTCTTTATCACTGTGTTTTTCTCTCTAATCACTCTGTTCTTCCCTCTTTCAGTGCAGCTTCTCTACTAAATTGGGATTAATGTGCTCATTTAAGCTAGGTATGTTGACTCTCTGCCCTCGTGGCTTTCTTTTCTTGGAGCAGAAGTGCTGTGTCAAAGAAAATAACAGATAACATTTATTATTTCACATAAATTCCAGTTACTATTGCTCTATAACCACCTAAAACGTAGTGCCTTAAACAAATTGTAAATCTGCAGTTTGGGCTTCTCTCAGTGTGTTTATCTCTGTTTCACATGGTATTGTTTATGGTAGGTTCACTAGATATTAAAGGATCTACTTCCAAAGTGGCTCATTTCATATACCTGACAAGGTGGTGTAAGCTGTCAACTGGGAGCTCAGTCATGACCAAGGGCCAGGGGCCTCAATGCTTCTTGACATGGGTCTGTCTATCCATGAGGACTTCTTCACAGGAAGCTTGGTGGCTGGATTCTAAGCACAAGATCTCAAGGGACAGGACATGATAATAAGTACCAGTGTCTTATCAACATGCAAATTATTTTAATAAAAAATGCTTAATACCTACTATTTGCAAAGCACTATGGGATATAGAGGGATACAAAGATGAATAAAAGACAGGCTATGCTCTCAGTAGAGTTTACAGTTGTGTTGAGGCAGTGCAGAGGGTGATGTTGAGGAAGAGCAGACATGTGCTCCAGCAATACAGAGGAGTGAATGAAGGGGTGGGGATGCCAGGAGGGCTGAGTGTGGATTGAGAATGAAAATAACCAGTCCCAGAATTTCAGACTTGAGCTATTGATTTTATAGTGTCAGTGCAACTTGAATTTTCTATCCATGAATTACATCCAGGAAAGACCTTCCCTTTAAGTTTAAATAATTGCAAGGAATATAATTTCCAGTGTATCATATTAACATTTCCAAAAAAGCCATTATATTCTTCTTTTAAATGTACTCCATAAAATCTAAAAGCCATACTGATTTCGTACCTATCATCATCATTTGTTTAAAAAATACAAAACCTCTTCATTAAGTTTTGGAAGTCTTACATGGCTCTTTTTCTCTTTTTTAACTGTTTGTATTCTGTTTCCTCCACAGAGTTTTTTTCTATGTAACGTATTTTTTCTAATGTAACATATTTTTATGCTTTAAGCCTTTTATTGATAGCTCGTTTTATGTCTGAAACAAAAAATACATATTTAAATTTAGAATTAAAAAATTTTTTCTGGTGACTTTAGGCACTGAATGTTATTTTTCAAATTCTGAATTATGCTATTAATCATTGTTAATATATATGATGAAAATGGCAAAAATTTTTGATATATACAACTAAAATTTTATTGGAAATGTTTATCTTAATGAACAACATGGATCTTTTGTTTTCTCTTCATTCATATATTTGTGGATAAATATGACTTTTGCTAGAATAAACTGGGACTTAGCATCAGTCCTTTTTCTTGTTTTATTTTTAAGAAGTAAGTGCTGAGAAGTATTGTTGAAATAAATAAGAAGAGGGAAGAGTCCGGAGTTTCATTATAACCATATGCAGAGTTCAGCAGTCCCCAAGACCACTCTCAGGTTCAGTAATTCATTATCTTATGAAACTCACTGAACACTGTTAATACAACTATGGTTTGTTTACAGCAAAAGAATACAGATTAAAATCAGCCAAGAGAAGAAGCACATAGGGTAGAATCCGGGAGAGTTTCACATGTGGAGGTTCCACTTGTCCTCTTCCGATGGAATTGTGCACAGCGCTGAATTCTCCTGGCAGCAATGTGTGACAATGTGCAGGAGTATTGCCAACCAGGGAAACTCACAGGAGCCTTGGAGTCCAGAGTTATTAATGGGGCTCAGTCACATGGATACAGTTGACTACCTCTGTTGCTGACCTTCGTTTTCAGCCCCTACAGGGGTCAGGCTGATACCACATAACTCAAAGCTCCTTCTATAAATCACATTGATAGCACAGACTGTCTGGTATGGCCTAAGGCCCCTAGATAAACAAAGACACTCTTATCAGGCAGGGCATTCTGAGGGCTTAGGGATTAACTCCCAGGAGTCAAAGGCAAAGGCCAACCCTCTCTTTGGGCAAGATTAATTCTCTGCCGTACACCATATCACTCAGTCACTTGAATTCATTTCTGTAATGTAACAAAGATTACACAATAACTTGTCCTTAAAAATTATTTTAATAATCAGGTGACAATTCAATTAATTCTGCTGAAAGCAAAGAATTGGAAACCAGCTGTCTTACAAAGGGACTTGTTACCCATTCATTAGAACCCAGTTAGACACTAATATTTGGAAGTGTCCCTTTGGTACTACCAGCAGTTTTATACCCTGGAGCAGTGTGTGCTATAGGTAAAGATTATATGGGTGAAAGGTACGTATTTTATAAAGTGGCAGAAGGGCAGTTATGGCAGAGGAGATCAGAAAACAGGTTAAACTTCACACCTTCACTTTGGTGTTGCTTGGGCAAATCAGCTTATAGTTAAATAAGGGTTATTACAGTACCAAACAGGAAATAACATAGAGTAGGATATCAAACTGAACTGTTAGTAAAATTCATCCGTTCCTCCCTGTAGCAGGGGATTTCTTAATGGCTGTCTCCACCTTAGCCTCTAGTCTGTCCCTTTTGAACCTATTCCCTAAGATCAAAACCCATCTCTCCTCCCGGAATCCTAAGACTCCTAACTTCTGTCTCTGCCCACTTTCAAAAGAACCACAAGTCAGAACTTAGAAAAATAAGATATTAGAAAAACTGTCAATCTTTGCACCTAGGGAGACAAGCCTTTTTACTTTATTAAATAGAAGAGTTCCCAGTAGCTTCACCTTCCGTCTGGAAGAGGCTCTGATTCTCAGATTTGTGTCACTAAATGCCCCATTAGAGTTTCTTCAACAGAAGAATTGAAAATCCAGGTGCCAAAGCAACTACTAAAAAGGTTAGCTTTTTTAGTTAAGTAGAAAAGAAGCATGATCCGATCTGTATTTCAGAACGATTACCCTATCAGTGGGAAAGCAGATTGAATAAGGAGAGACTAGAAGCATGGGGAGCAGTTAGAAGACCTTTGCACTAGTCCAGGGGTCATGAAGATTTCAGCCTGCAGCACATTAAGTATTGATTCCCCACAGTCTTTGATATATAGGAATCGGAGTATTAGTAGGACTGTGTTTTTTTAACTCTACTGAAGTATAATGTACATATAGAAAAATACATGTTATTAGTGCACAGCTGGTTGAATTTTCAGTGTCTATGTAATTTTCAGCTTCAAGGTTGATATATTTTAATTTATCTACAAGGTTGTATGATTTGCCTTTTTTTCCTCCCCAGATAATTTTTATGGTGGGACGAGGATATCTGTCTCCAGATCTCAGTAAGGTACGGAGTAACTGTCCAAAAGCCATGAAGAGATTAATGGCAGAGTGCCTAAAAAAGAAAAGAGATGAGAGACCACTCTTTCCCCAAGTAAGAAAAAACTTTGTTACCTAAAAAGACAGACTAACATTCTGATGCAGATTTTTAAGCAGTTTTTAGAGCACACAGCCGTATTTCATGGATTTGGATTCCATGTGATTGTGTGCAGACTCCAGATGAGTAAACACATAAAGATGATTTTATAAAGGTTGAACAGTGGTCCATCTAGAAACTTAGAATCCCAATACAAAATACTCAGAAAGGTTTTGCTGTTGTCTAATACTTCTCAGGCTTTTTGATCTCAGAACCCTTTTCCACACTCAGAAGTTACTGAAGACTCTCAACAAGCTTTCTTTTATGCAGGTGGGCAATACCATTTTAAAAATTAAAACTGGGTTTTAAAAATATTTATTTATGAATTTATTTAAACATAGTAAAACCATTACATGTTAAATAATGTTTTTTATGAAAATAATTGTTTTCCTAAACAAAAAAAAATTAGAGAACAGTGGCATTGTCTTACACTTTTTAAAATCTCTACAAAAAGAAGATAGCTGGATTCTCTGCTTTGCATTCATTATGTTGCAGTATCTTACATCATGTAGCCTCTGAAAGCCCCACTTACACTTGTAAAATAATGACAATAAAAAAGACAAATAATATCTTGGTGTTAGTATGAAAATAGTTTTTCTGCAGACTACACTTTGTGCACTGCTGCTTTAATTCTACCTGATGGTAAACAGACTCCACATGTCCCTTCATATTAGGTTTTTTTGAGGGGCATTTCCACCTGGGGCAAAAGGAAAAGGTGCTGTCTGCCAGTGGCTGATTCTTAGAAATTTTCCATTTTTTTTTTATCTTTTTCTGTTGTAAGGCTAAAGCCTCAAGGTAATCTTCCATAAGCCTCACAATGTGGAACTAAGTACCTGAACAAGCTTAGAAAGTTTTGCTGTAGTAGATTTTATAATATAAAGTCAGTGTTTTATAATACTTAGAAAGTTCCTGATAGCACTGTATAAATATGTCCTGGTAAGTCAGTACAGTCTTTGAGTGGAAAGTGCTGACTCCCATAATTACTCAGCCACCATAATTACTGACTTGGTCCTTGGTGAACCTTATGCCTTGAAATAACCGGTCTTAGCTGGGTTTCGTGGACGGAAGCAATGTTACAAGGAGTATGTGAATCTTTTATTCCAACCTAAAAGATCAAAGATAGAATTTGTGGTTTTAACAAGTCTCTCAGGGGCTTGTCCCAGAGCAGGGAAGGGAGGTTAAGTGGCTAGTTGGGTATCTATATGTTTTACATATTGGAGTTCTATGTTAATTCCTTTGAGGGAGAGTTTTTTTGTTCTGTTTTGTTTTAACCCAGAAAACCACTGGTTTAAGTAAAAAACTGGCATTATTGGCAGTGTCAGCAGGACTCTGCACCATGTCCTCTTTTTCGTATCCCAGGTGCTAGTGTTTTCTATTTAATATGGTTGATGTACATTAATAATGCAGATTATATCCTTAGGCCCACTTTTCAAATGATATTAAAAGGGACAAAATGATCATAATTCTCAATGCAAGTAGTTTCTTTGCATGGTATCAGAAAATGAAATACATATATGAATATTCCAGATGATTGAAGGCTACCTAACCCTTTAAGTATTATTACAGGATCTCTTTTCAACACCATACACAAACATAAATTTCAAATGGCTAAAGATTTATATGTAAAAAAATAAAACTGTAAAATAAGAAATCATTTTTATAATCTTAAGGTAGGAAGGGCTTTAGTAAGTTGAGATAAAATTCACAAGTTATAAAGGAAAGAGTTAGCAGGTGTGACTACATTAACTGTTTTTAACATCTATATAGTAAAATTAATATTGAAAGATAAACACTGAGGAAAATATTTGTAGTGTGTATAACAAGTGTTTATATTATACAAAGGACTCCTACAAATCAGTAAGTAAAAGGTAGTCAATAGAAAATGAACAGAGGATATGAACTGGTGGTTTCACAAAACTAAATACAAATAGTGAATGAACTTAGCACAGGATGTTAATTCAGTGACTGTAAAATGCAAAGTCACAACCATGAAATGTTTTGATTTCATCTCTTGGATTGACAGTATCCAGCATTAGGAACAGTGTTGGAAAGTGAGGAAGAGCCTTTCTTTTAAATTTTTTAACAATGTTGGTAGGAATGTAAATTTGTTTGGCCTTTTGATGAAAGGACTTGGTAGAATCCATAAACTTATAGTACATATACCCTTTACTGTGGTAATTCCACTCCTAAAAATCTGTGCTATATGCTACAGAATCTGCTTCCACAGGTATTCAGATATATACAAGAATGTTAACTGTAATAGTAAAAATCGAAGAAATAAAGATTAAGATATCTCTCTGTAGATAGCTTGGGTATCAGTGAAGGAAAAGAAAGCAATGCAGAAAAATATGTGTAGTGTGATACCACTTTAAATGGTGGTGAGGGTGGGGATGGGCTCTGTTTTCATATGTGCATGTTTATGCATAGGAAAGGTCCAGAAGAAAGTATAGACTCTTTAACAGTGGTTACCCCTGGAAGGTAGGATTTATACTTTTCTGTATTATTTGAATTTTTATTTGTGTGTTATGCTTATAATTTAAAAAATTTTGTAACATTGCTTACTTCTTTGCCTTCTTATACTAATCATTATACAGATTACAGTTTAACTTAAAAAAATGTTTGTTAGCCCAGAAAAATAATAGTAGTAATAATAGTAGTATATAATGTATATAATACTACTATATAGTATATAATCATAATAATAATAATAATGGCTGCTAAAGTTTTATTGAGTACTTACTACATGCCAGGCATTGTGCCAAGCCCTTTACATGTTTGTCTCATGAGTATGAGCATGTGTTACACTGTATGCTTTCAAGAGTCATAACCTGTTTCTTTGTACCTTAAAAATATGCTGAATTTCTACATTTTGTGTATTGGTGTCTATTTGTAGAGTTTTCCTGTCTTTTCTTTCACTCATGGGTTGTCATCTATCATGTCTTACTCTTGTACCACCAGCGTTCTGGGTCATTGGGGTCCTACTTTTAATTCTGTGCAAGACATTTCCTATTACTAAATTTCTTTAAAGAATGAGTTGCTCTAATAGTTATGTTTATGAAGTTATACAGTGCTTTAGTTATTTATGCTCCTATTCTTCCCAAAAGGGACTTGTGGTCTGTGAGAAATAGGTATATAGTTGATTTTATATTTTTTATTATTTACTGTTCCAAGGTTGGCAAATGATCTAAAATTGTAAAATGTAAATAAAAGCTAAGTATGAGTTACTTTTCCCATTCATGTTACAGAGATTAAAGCTGTAGTAATTTGATGATTTTCTCTTTTCTTTTTTAAGGAAAAATGTCAGTTTCTTTAGTATTTTTCCAGGCATTTGGGATAATACTGAAAACAGTGTAAGATTTCA
Source organism: Camelus ferus (assembly GCF_009834535.1). Classification (NCBI taxonomy): domain Eukaryota; kingdom Metazoa; phylum Chordata; class Mammalia; order Artiodactyla; family Camelidae; genus Camelus; species Camelus ferus. The sequence goes on along the minus strand of NC_045702.1, from coordinate 17,084,000 downwards.
TATGCAATCTTGTAAAGAATGATGGGGCTCTTAAAGATTCACACCGCTTAGATTTTCATTCTTCTTCTTCTTTTTTTTTTTTTTTTTTTCCTTTTTTTCCCTTTTTTAGATTCTCGCCTCTATTGAGCTGCTGGCCCGCTCATTGCCAAAAATTCACCGCAGTGCATCAGAACCCTCCTTGAATCGGGCTGGCTTCCAGACAGAGGATTTTAGTCTGTATGCTTGTGCTTCTCCAAAAACACCCATCCAAGCAGGGGGATATGGTGCGTTTCCTGTCCACTGAAAAAAATTAAATAAGTGACAGAGTATAGGAGGGTTGGGACAAAGGAAAGTGAACATATGTTTGCTTATATATTTGTTTAAGTGAATAGGATATTCTTTTTTTAGAAGATGAACAAAAGAACATATATGTTTTTAAAAAGGCTGGATATAATTTTTTCCTATGCATTAGATTTTCCACATCGAAGAGATTTTAAAAATTCACAGACATTGCTAAAAATTCACAGTGCCTCTTCCAGAAGCTTTACTTCCTGTTCCAAGTTTGTTTTGTTTACTTGGTTACTCTAATTATTAAACTTCAGTTTAACTTTCCGCATGCACCTTTTGTTGTTAGCTCTCAGGCATCCATTAGGGGCTCCTAGAGCAGCAGTGCACCTGTGTCTGTGTTGACAGGTGGGAAGTTGACAGTAGGTTAGGCTGTGATGACTAAGGCAAATTGAACAGAATTAGGAGTCAGTAGAATTGAATGAGCTTATTTTTATTAATATTTTTTCTCTTATTTCTTTTTGTTACAATTTGGAAAATATACTTATCTTTTATTCCCTTAAAGCAATATATTAAATTTCTTTGTATAAATTGTGGGTGCAGGTAACCAAAGATATTGCCAAGGAATGACATGTTTGACATGCGTAACATGGTTTAACTTTGGGTTTTTAGGTAGAATTTCTTTATATATTAAGGATGTCTTACACATAAAGAAATCGAATTTCCCTGCAAATGCATTTCCTCCTCCTCCCCTCAAAAAGCTTTACAGAATTCTGTGAGAACTTTTAGAAATCTCTGGTTGCCAACCAACCAGGTAATGGATTTTTTAAAAATTATTACTACTTTATATTATACTTCCTTTTTGTGATGCCTATTAGCAATCACCTTATCCATGTGTCTCATAAAATATCTGTCCTCCTTATGTTCTTTGCCCAGCAACATTCTACTTATTATAGACGAATGCTACTTACTTTTTTTTAAATTCCGTGGTATGAAGTATGTTTAACGCTTTCTAATGCTTACACTTTCTTGCGTAGAAAATAATTATAATGTGGCAGTCAGTGTATTCTTACTGTGAACCACTATCTTGTTGGGAATCAAAAGCAAAAGAAGCGGCATTACTGTCATCAGAGAAATTGCCATCTCTACTTCAGAGTCAGCCTAGGAACCAGAGCCAGCCTCTTAACTACATATCTCAGTTTGGATTTGTGATGATTTTTAAATATAGCTGACAATTCAAGGGGCACACAGACAGGACCTGCATAAATGCCATCCTTCTTGAAAGCCAGTAAAGAAGAAAACCAGGAAGACTTTTAACTAATGATAATTTAATCTTTAAATACCACAAATAAATTTTTGAAATATTTTCTTTATTTAAATAGTTAGGTTTCATCCAGGGAAACTACTCAGTGATAAGTTTGGCATGCCTTTTACACCTCATTTGGTAGCTTAAGGTGAATAACGCCATTCATGTTTTTAGAAATCAATTCATGACTTCCAGTTTAGAAAGAGTAGTGAAAAAGACATTCCTTGTGTTTTAAAAAAGTGAAAATAAGAAAGGCATAAAAGGAAATAACCTATTCAAAAATATCAGAGTGCATGATTTCTAAATCCTCCAGTGACACTAAAGATATGATTACTGGTGATTATTAGATGGGGTTTTATTTATTCATAAATTGAATAGCAAGCATGTAGCTAACAACATTTTTACAAAATTGACTTGGTGTCTGGAATGCTCAAAGGTTTGGGCATTTTGAGACACAAGAGTCGAAGGATCTTTTTATTGATAGAGGTCTTTTTTAATTCCCCGGTATACTTTCTTCGCTGTTATCTTTCTTCCTTTGTTCACTTTCTTTTTTTCCCCCAACACTGCCCAGGCTAACCACCACCCAGTCCCCCGCATCTGCACTTGACTCCTTTCCTGCCTTTCCTTACCAGTCTCCTTTGCCAGAGGGCATTGCTAAACTCTTAGAACTGCTCAGAATCTCATTATAGCATCCCATAGACATTTGAACATGCCTCCAACATATTGCATAGTAATGTTCTTCTTTCCAAATTGGGCCCACTGGAAACGTTAGTGGAAGAACATTAAAAATATAGCAGGTGAAATATTTAAATAACACGAATCCGGAGAAATAGGAAGCATTAGAATGATAACATGGTAGTGTCTCTTTCTATTGTTGCTGTTTTGTTTGATACTGACTTTTAGATGCGTTCTCCAAATAAGAAAAACACTATTTTCCTGACCACATGTAGAGTTAATCTCTTTGATTAAGGAATTGAAACAGAAGACATTCATTCTCTTGTGACTGACTGCTTCTTCCTAAAACCTGAGCCCTCAGATATTTTCATTAAAGTTGACTCCTTTCTTCAGAAGGCAACCTTTTTATAAAATTTGTCGTAACATTTTAAAAGTTTTAAGTCAGTGATGAGTGAGGTTTGTCTTCTTGATTTTAAGTAGTTTAGGGATCATAGCATTTAATCAGATGCTTCAGGTTTATTTTCAGATATTACAGTATTATTGTACCAGCCATTTAAATACTAACCCAGTAATTAAAATTATCCTCTCTAAAATAGTGACTGTTTAACACACCGGCTTAAATGGCCTTTATCTCAAGTGGATCGCTCTCTAAAGGAAATGGTCTTTTTTTTTTTTAATGAAAAGGGTACTTCATGACTAAAACATTTTGTCAGTTATAGTCTTATCATATTTGAGAATTATTGAACATATTTGTAATACTTTTTCTTTTACTAAATATTTCATTTCTCCTGTGATGATTTCTCTAAGAATTTTAAGAAGTCCAGTGTATCTGTGCCAGAATATTCCTCATCCTTCTGAAACTGCCTGTAAGCTCACCACAAAGGAAGAATGGGACTTACTCTGGTTTCAAATGACTACCCCCCCCCAACATCTAAAACAGGGATTGATACGTGTACAAAATAGCAATTTGATTTTTCATAGCATATTTTATCTTAAGGAATTTTTATCAAATTATATGTGTAAAAGCCACTGAAATACATTTAATTCTGGAATTAAAGGTGATTATTTAGTAGTATCTTAAAACCAGTTAATAAAGTCCTTAGTTTTCATATAAACAAAATGTGGTATTTGAGGTATCTGAAGTCACAGGGTCTTCCCAAGTGTTCTCTGTCCTGTTTCTAAATAAAGTCAAACGGAAAAAGAGTTCAGGTTATTCTCAACCAGAAAGGAGATTTTTTTTAAAAAGTTTCATTTTGGCCTCCAATTGATTTTTTGGTTAATAATTTAATTAATATACTGAGGTTTTTTTTTTTTTTTTAAGTTACAGAGTATCTAGATGTTTCCCTTCAAATAACTTCACACAAGCCAAGTTGGCTCTTACCTCAAATAAAATAGGATAGGAGGTGGACTAATAGAGATTTCCCAATATGCAAGAAGGAATAAGCAAGAAAACAAAATTTTTTTCCCAAAAGCAGATCCTTCACCTATTATCCCCATCTTTTATTTAAATTTCTCTGTAGTTTCAGGGGCATATATAGAAAGTTTTATTGATCCCTAAACTGTGAGTTCTTCTTGTCTTTCCCATTCCCCTTCCCCCTTGGACCTGGGATGAAAAGAACTGATGATGAGAAGAACCACATTCCAGTAGAAGGAGTAGACTCTGGTAGAATGATCTTTAGTGTTCATTTTATTGGTATTTGATTTGGAGTTTATTGGTAAGATTTTGTGCTTTGGGGGTTTTGTGTGTTTTTATTATTAAGGCTAATTAAGTTGGTAGAGTAGAACACCAAAATGAAGTGTCTAGTTGTAATAATGATAAGAAACTGTGAAGGTTTTTTAAAATTATTTTTAACTTGTTATATAAGATTGGGCCTAGAGTTTATCATTTTCTGATATTCTCTCATCTAATAGATGAATTCTAGTTATTTTTTTATGAAGATTTCTGTTAAGTAAATCCTCTTTTTTACATTGGCTTCCTTTAAGGAGATTTAGATTCTCCTAGATACAGTGACCACTCATAAGAATGTTGAAAATTGCTTTAAAGAAGTATATTAAAATACTTCTGAAAAAATTAGCAACCTTAAAACTATAAGCAAAGGTAGTAAGGATGTTTACATATTTCTAGAGTCTCTGTTAACATAATAGATCCCTATGGATATGCTCTAAATGTTTTACTCTCCAAGATGTTAGTAATTTGGCATTTTTTCCCAATCAGTGTCTAACTCCCCAGTCATTTTAACTTTAAATATGAGGTGGTAAATCTTTTACCCTTCCTTGATCTTTTGACTCAATACCTTTGATTAATTTTGCTTGTTAAAAGGAACCCTTAGATGGAAAGAGATAGTATGACTATCTGCAGTCCAATTAGTAGTTATATTCAGAATGGGAAAACAAATGATTAATTATTGAAAATTGTTTAGGGACTTGTTAATTGTTAAGACCTTGAACTTTGGAATCAGCACCTGGCTTTGCATTCCAGCTCTGCTGTTTTCTCACTGTGAGATTTCAGGCAAGTTGCTTAACCACTGTAAACGCCAGCTTGCTCCTCTATAAAATAAATAGAAATAATAGCACTGCCTCATAGAGTTATTATGAGGATCAGGTGCAAATGTGTATAAAGTATTCAGTGAAGCATCTGGTAAACTATAACAGACAGTCGAATAGTTGCTAATATTATCAGCACACAATCTGAGGGGTCAGTCAGCCAGTCATTAGCAGTCTGTTGTTTATTGGGACATGCCCATATTCTCTAGTAACCACTTGAGATCTAATAGCAATCAGAAAATGGATAGATTATTCCTGGATTAAATAGCATATTCATATAAGTGATTGCGTGAATCCTCATCAGAAGCTGCTGTTACTGAGAAATGATGTTAAGGTTGACTAAATTCTGATAGTTGTCAGTTATTAGCCAACTCCTAGAAATGAACTATGATGTATGTAATAAGAGGAACTAATCTCTAGTTTCAAGTAGAAGCTGTGGACAAAATAGTAAGTAGGTGAAGATAATGGCATGAAGCCTCTAAATTCAGTAAGAGAGTATAGTACCTCAAAGGGACTTTGTGGTTTAAAAAAAATTTTATGCTGAGAATAATGTTCATTGATGTGTTCCTATATGTAATTTTTTGGTAGTTTAAAAAGTGAAATGAACTAGAAATGGGACGGGTCTGGATTTTCTTTCCTTCAGTCAAATGTGTGATATGAATCATTTGCCCTGTGAATTTTATCTTTTACAAAATGAGAAAAAGTTCTTGCTTCTTCCTTCCTAATAGTGACATTATAATAATGAAAATGAGTTGGTAATTTGGAGGGGAAATATTCTACAAATCAGCCTTAACATTTTACCATCCGTTTCTGAGAAATTTTGTTCATTAGAACTGTTTTCAGCTTGATTAGAACCATAGCATGTAAAACCCAACTGAGAAATTATCTACAGACTTCATATACTATGTAAGTTGTCATCTTTCATGGTTTCAGCCACTTTTGCTTTTAAATTAATGATGTCTAGCTAATCACCTTTCAGTGAGGTTTCAGTGAGGCTTTTCTGTGACTTGAGTTTATTTGAGACAACTTTTTTAAAATTAGCTCTTCTCCTCCCTCTACAGGAGAATTTGCAGCCTTCAAGTAGCCACACCATCATGAGAGCATCTACTCTTATTTCTTAAGTCTTGTGTTCGTACAATTTGTTAACATCAAAACACCGTTCTGTTCCTCAAATCTTTTTAAAGATACAAAATTTTCAATGCATAAGCTGGTGTGGAACAGAATGGAATTTCCCATCCAACAAAAGAGGGAAGAATGTTTTAGGAACCAGAATTCTCTGCTGCCAGTGTTTCTTCAACACAAATACCACGTGCATACAAGTCTGCCCATTCCCAGGAAGAAAGAGGAGAGACCCTGAGTTCTGACCTTTTGATGGTCAGGCATGATGGAACGAAACTGCTGCTACAGCTTGGGAGATTTGCTCTGGAAAGTCTGCCAGTCAACTTTGCCCTTCTAACCACCAGATCAATGTGTGGCTGGTCATCTGATGGGGCAGTTGCGATCACCAAGCCTCGTTCTCTTTCCTGTCCTGGGATTTCGTTGTGGAGCTCTTTCCCCAGCCGCCACTGGTTAATTTCTGAGGGATGGAACAAGAATGCAGCATGCCCTTCCTGTGTGGTGCATGTTCAGTCCTTGACAAATTTTTATCAAAATGAAGCTATTTTATTTAAATGGCAGGTGAGAGGGGAGGAGGTAGGTTTTGATGTAGAGCAAAAGGGAATGCTGCATCTTTTTCCTGACCTGCTGGGTCTCCGGCCTTTGTTTCCTTGCTCACCGTGGGTCTGCCTGGCGGGCAGGCTGGAAGTGTTGGCGCACATTGCCTTCTTTTCCCATTGGGTCCAGCAACGAAGACAAGTGTTTGGCAATTTTTTTTTCCTCTGCAATGTAGCAAGTTCTCAGGAAAATACAATTGATATCTTCCTCTTAAGCTCTTCCAGTCACCAAGCACCTTTGTGGCTACTTTGTCCAGGGCACAAAATGCCATGGCAGTACCTAATTAAAAGCCTACAAAACTGCTTGATAACAGTTTTGAATGTGAGATGTTTATGTAATTTAAATATAAGGTACAAGTTTTAATTTCTGAGTTTATTATATTTTTATTAAAAAGAAAATAATTTTCACATTTAATTGAATTGGAATATAATAATACTTCCCACTAGAATTATATATCCTGGAAAATTGTATTTTTGTTATATAAACAGCTTTTAAAGAAAGATCAATATCCTTTTCTCTACCTAAATACATGGGAGTCTTAGCATAATGACAAATATTTATAATTTTGAAATTAATGGTACTTGCTGGATCCACACTAACATCTTTACTAATATCTCATTGTTTCTTCCAACTTACTCCTACACTACATCCTCCATCCTCTTTCTAGTCTTTTATCTAGAATATGCAACCTAAAATAAAAATGGTGGTGTCTTCATTCATTCTCCTTCCTTTTTTCCCAGGCCTGGTCTTCAAAAGGTTGGGTAAATTTGGCAGCTTAGTTCCCCAGGCAGAGAATAGAGAGCAATTTTAGGTGTGTTGGGACTGAGGGAGGATGTGTAAAGCAGAACATCAGTTGTTTTTATAGAAAGAACTGCTGTGGCATTAAGAACCTCATTCTTTATCTTTGCATAAATGGAGAATATAACCTAGTCATAACTTCCCTTGGCCTTTGCTGAAGCGTGGTAGTAGCAAAGAAAGTGACTCTGGATGTATTAAGGGCAAGTACCTCCCTTATCATGAATCTAGAATCTCTTATCAAGATTTAGGAATGTAAATCAAATCAAATGTACCTAGCCTGACCAAGCTATGTAGCCAAGGACCTGAAAGAAATTAGATAGGACCTATAAAATTAATCAGGGAATTAGAAATTATTTAAAGTTTTCAAATTGTGACTTGCCCCGCTATCTCAGCCTACTAAAGCTTACTGCCATTAGATACTTGTTGCTAAAATACTTGTATTCGGAGGAAGGCCTACTAAAAATTTCATGGACTTGTAAAAGATTGACCCAGTAAAATGGAAAATGTTCTGAAGTTATTAATGAGCTTGAAAAGCAGTGTGTTCTTAAGTCTTAACATGAGCAGAGCAATATCTTACAAAATTCGAAGTTTGCAGAAATGGAAATGATTCATGCTGATTTGAAGAGCATCTTGTGTGCACGATGCTGCCTCTCTTTTAAAAGCGTTGTTTATTTTTCTTTTTAAATATGTCCCCATAGATGCTTTTAAACATGCTTATGTTACCTCTACCAAGAATGGAGAGAGCTGGGCTGGAACCAGAGGCGTGTCCTGCCGGAGGCTCTAGTGCAGGACTGCCTCGGCAGTTATGGAGAAAGCTTAGCATTGGAATTTTCAAAACAAAGTTCAAGGTGATACACTTTTTTCTTCCCTTTCTTTTTAGAATAGGTTGCTATCTTATTTGAAAAAGGGGAATAGACTTGATCTCAAGTGAAACTTTGCCCAGAAGCTGGCTCAGGATATTCTTGAGAGATTCTTACAGAGCTCTTAAAAAATAAAAATAAAATTTTAGAATTTTCCTTTTCTTCTTTTCTCCATCAACTCCTTTTTTCTCTAGTTTACACATGACATGGAAAAGGAATTTCTTCTGAGTTTTACTTGCTTTATTTTTGATGCTTAGACTATAGATAGACTTGTTAGGCTCCTAAGAAAATACAAGGAAGAACTCCTTGTTTGTTGTGCAGAGCACTTTATGAGTAATTTGTGTAGATAGTGTGTGACTGCTTCACTGATGATCTTGTAAGGCTGTAATTATCTGTCTTTCCTGTAAGGTGGCTGCAGTGCCTTCTGTAGTGTATTTTATTTTGGGTAAGGAGAGGTGAAAATTTTGAGAGCAACCATAAAAGATTGTTTTAAAATGTGTAGTATTCCTGATGGACTTTTTCATCATTAAACTAGTCTAGGCTAGGATCTAAACTTTTGCCACTGAAATAATATTGACCAAAAAGTAGTTTATAAAAGGGATTTGTGAATAGAAAATCCAATATAATCATTTGTACTTATGTGCACCTTAAGAGAAGATTCTGTCTAGATGTCAAATTCTGGTTTCTCAACATCCAGTCCCTGATTGCATTTGAGATCTGGGAGGACATACTGGGGCAAGCTAGAAGGTAAAATCCCATATATTTTAGTAAATATATTATATTTACGTTGGTGTTGGAGAAGGAAGAGCACTTTGTAGTAATAAAGAATTCAAGACTTCAACACTCTCGACCTGAAACTTTGTAAATATTTCCTAGCTTCTGGTTTGGTGCAGTCATAGCTCTCTATCACACAATGTTATCTTTTATTCAGCAGGCACTGTTGAAACTGCTGCACCCCCTCCTCAGATCTCACCCCTCCCCACTCACCTCTCCAGCCTTGTGTGAACCTCATTTAGCTTTAGTTTGAAACACACTGCAGGGTTCAGGTGACCTCTTCAAAAACTACCTCCTCAGAATGAGGTAATGAATAGTTATTTATTTGAAAATACGGAAAGTCAGGAGCTCTAGAACATGAAGATGATTTAAGATTTTAACTTTTATGTGTACTTGTGTTGTGCACTCTCATTTTGTCCTAAAGGGCATTATACATTTAAGCAGTAATACTGAAAAATGTAGCTCAGAGTATCTGAATGTTGTTGAAAGTGGTGCCAGAATCTGTTTAGGGGTACGTTTCAGAATCTTAACATTAAGTCAGTTGCATGGAATGGAATAGTTATGGTAACACTTCACTAACAGTGATACAATTTTAATTTTCAGTAGGCTTGGCGAGACAGTACATCTTCATAATGAGTTAGCCACAGCTTTGTCACGTACACAGAGACTCCTGTAGACAGACTGCCCAGTTAAGAGGGTAGAAGATGACCCATTTTACAAGATTCTCTCCTTTGTTTAAATTGGCATTGTTAGTGCTAGAATATCAGCACTTTGAGACTAGTAGATTCCAACCATTAGGCTATTAAAAAAAAAAAAAAAAAACATTGCCAGACATGGAAAGCTTACTGTAAGTATAAACAGCAAATGGCTTACAGGTCATACATTAAAATGGTGTGGGTGAGGCTCTAGAAAAATACCTTGACAATTTGCCAAATGATCTTACTGTGCCTTCATGATGCAATAAAAAAAGCTAAATTTTTAGCAGAAATCAGTGATTTGTGAAGAGAGCAGCCACCCTGGTCTAACTCAGCTGTGTTAATATTTTTTAGAGTGCAATTTAGACTGCAAGGATAAATGCACTGAAGAGTTTATAGCCAAAATCACATTTAAAAAATGAGAAAACACACAGGTAAATTTTCAGTGAATAAAATTATTTTTTTAAAGCACATAATCCCTAGTATAGTCAGATACATTTATCACATAGAGCAACTAGGTTGAAATCATAGTTCAAAGACATTTCTAGAGAAACTTTTTCTACTCCCTTAGGTTCTTCAAAGCATGGAACTTTTATACAACAGAAATGTTTGACAGACATTCTAAGAAAGTGCTGTAGTTTATGGTTGAAGTACTGTGTGCTGGGCAGCAGTCATGTTTTAACTAGTGAGAAGGGGAAAATTAACATGTAGGACAGAGTTTGATATTGTTGGTTTCCAGAGTACTGCTACCAACGTAGACACTGGTGCGTGTGAAAGGTCAGCTTGCCTCCCAGGACTTGTTTGCAGATTAACTGTCGTGCTGATGCTGTTCAAGGTTCTCTGGGGGCCAGGTGCCATCTCGAGAGGCTCCTCTATACGGGGACATTGGAAGAGGTAAGGACCTGGCCAGTGGGTGTGAATTGGACAGGCTCCACGGTCTGCTTCTTGTATCTTGATTCCTTGCCACCTCCAAAGAAGCTCCAGCGAGTTCTCTAGATGTTTTACTAAGGTGTGTTACTAATGCCCGTAGGTTGTTGAGCACCCGAGGAGTGCAGTAGCATCTCTGCCTGGTTGTATATTGGCCAGAGGAGAATGAAGTGGCCAGTGTACTCATGTTCCATGTTGCTAGCTCTGGTACATTGAAAATACTGGTAAGATTTTTGTTTTATCAGTACACTAGACAGTAAGCTATGTTTTGTTGTTTCTAGATAATCAGTTTTTCACTTCTGTTTGGGAAGACGTTTAAATTGAATTTCAGTCCTAAATTTTGCCAGCTGTGGTAATTAACAGTTTCTATCAGGTATTTTTAAGGTAGAAGTGGACAGAAACATCAGTCCTAGAATCTTAAGGTAACAGTGGTTTATTTTAAAACATTTAAGGGTGGTTAGTCTCCACCTCAAAAAAGTGATTAAGTAGATCTTATTTCAACATCAATAACTTCAACTGTTATTTTTTAATACTTTTTTAACCATTTGACCCCCCTTTACCCAACTGTTACTTAAATCAGTTACTAAATCAGTTTTATTAAAATGTTTGATTTTATTTAGCTGTTTTGACTAATTACAATGATAAAGCCAGTTGTGCATGAGGACACAGCCAGTGAGTGAATCTGGTTTTTGGTGACGCATTAAAAAAAAAAATTCTGTAGATTGAAATACTCTTTGAAAACAAAGAGCCGAAATATGTTTATTCATGTTAGTGTCCAAAAACAAATTTGTGCAAACCATCTGCTTCTCCCGGCAGGCTGAGCACATTGTCCAGCACCCATGAGTGGCTAGTTCTCATCACAGTGTCTGTGTGGGAAATTGGGCAAGAAATTCACGTAAGAGACACAGCAGAGGAAGGCTTCTGTTACAGAAGTGGGGGTGGGGGTTACGAGTAAGTTGCTTAGTAAATTGGTTTTGTTTTGAAAGTTACTATGTTACATTTGTGTGTTAAGCCTTTTTTTAATGCACTTGTGTTTTGGTGGAGTATGTGTCACATAGGAGGAAACTTCAGACTAGCATAAGCAACAAAGCTCACAGACAAGGCACAAACGTAGACAAAATGGACCAAAATGGGGGGGGGGGGGAGTAAGTCTAGGGGTAGGGAAAAATTGATGTGAGGGTGGGAAATAAACTATTTACCTGAAATAAAATGTAAGAGTGCAATAAGTGTGCTTTTTATCTAAGCTGTGAACGGGTTTTTAAAAAATCATTCCTTCCTAATACATTTGCATATGTTCCGTAGCTGATTAAAAACAGCTATGTAAACATATAATGCCTTTTTATTCATATTACAAACATAAATGGCTAACCTTTATGTCTTATTTATCTTCACGTTATGTTAGTTTACATACAGGGGGGTGTGTGTGTGTGTGCGCACGCGCGCGCGTGCTGTAACTTTGCCCTCCTTCATATGAAAATGCGTTTGTTGGGTCTTCTGTTTCCTTTGGCCGTGCTATAGGCTATGGCCTTCATGATGTCGCTTGATTTGAAGGAGTCTGTCACAGTGATATCTCATTCGTTGGTTGTACACTCTGACCCTTTCCTTACTCAGCAGTTGCTGTTTTTCCTAAATAGGAGTGTACAACTCTCAGGAGATTGAATTTAACTGTTTGACATATGTCCCTTTGAATTCTATTTAGCAGTTATGATTGCTCTTTGGTTTGGACCAAGAAAAAGGGAATCATCCCCTTTTTCACATACTTCTTGGTTTGAGGACAATTCTGTAAGAGAGGAAAGGGAAATCCTTTGTTTTACCTGCAGTGAGTTGATGGCCCCTGGTTTACCACTCCAGACCTAATGGTGATTCACATACGCATTCCTTTCCTTTCTTGCTGCCAAAGGTTTGGGTTTAGTTCACTTCAGTTCTGCTCAAGCATTGAAAAGGTTCTCATGGAGTCTGGGGTGTGCCCAGTGAAAATTGTCCACAGACCTCTCTCTCTACCTGCTTTGCAAAAATTACAATGGAGTAACTATTTTTAAAGCTTATTTTTCAATTCATAAAAAAAGACATTTATTTTCAGTCAAATGGATGCTGTCTCCCTCTTGTTCCTTAATCCTGTGTTTGCTTGAATCTGTCTGTCAGTTCTTCCCCATACCCACTTCCTGATGCTTCGGTTCTCTTTCCTGCTCAGGTCCCTTCATTTGTACTTCGGAGTTTTTCTCATGTAAATTTGTACAATGGAAAATACTGTTCAGTTTGGGTAGAAAGCATGGAGAATTAAATAAAAAAAGATAGCTGAAATTCAGATTGAAGAAATTTATTTCTGTGTAAAGTTATTTAAAAACTCTGTATTATATAAAAGGCAAAAAAAGATCTATGTACTTGATGTGAATATGCGAATACTGCTAAAATAAAGATTGACTGCATGGAGAAGCCTTTATCAAGATCATTTTTCTAGCACTGTCACGTTCAGTAATGGAGGTAGTCAGGGTTTTGAGAGTCAGTTCTTTCAGGCACTGGAGGGACTGAGAAGTGTACCTTTTTTCATACATAATGTCAATTACTGCTTGGTGGGTAGAAGTTACTTATATGAGAAAAATATTTAAAGTCAGTTGTCAAGGTAAGTGCCTGGTACAGTGTAGTGGCTACACTCTTCTAGTGGTGACAGTCTTTTGTCCTCAGGTATTTTATGATGCTGTGACCTGACTGTGCCCCTCTAGTGGCTCAGCTGAAGTGTGTGCTGTAATTGAGTCATTTAAGAAGTGGTCTCTCTGGAGAAGTTCCCCCAAAGAATTGTCTTTCAAACTTTTTGACACAAACTTCCAGTAACACATTTTCTGTAGGAACACAGAATGTACACACAAACACATGTATTTGAAACTATGCACTCATGTTTTATACTTCATTATTATTATTTTAATGCTGGCTACCTACCCCTGTAAGGTAATTTTATGCATTTGATTTCATGAAGTTTGAAAGACACCTGAAGTATCTTCAGGCTATGTCAAATTACCAGGCGAAGTTTCCAGAAGAGAGATAAACAATTTTAAAACTTCACCTGGAAACCCTGTGTCTGAGAACAATATGAACATAAAAGTCTTCAAGATGGCACATATTTGAAGAATCTGGTTTCTCATCTTCATGCCCCTCCAACATAAAGTGCTGTTGAGACAAGTATTTTCTCTGAACTGCAGTTTTCTCATCTGAAGAAAATGTAATTCTGTAATAAATATTAACACTCACCTTTAAATAACTTTCATACATCATTAGAGTAATTGTAGCCCCATTTCTGTAGTTTTCCTTAAAATTTAGCCCAGAATTATAAACCCTTTAAGTGCTGTGATGAAATTCTATTATAAAGAACCCTACTAAACTAGCTCTTCTGCAATTTTATCAGTGGCTGAAAAGATTGGGCTTGCTCTCTGGGTTACACTAGTTCTCCTAGACTCATAAAAGGTTAGCGCCAAGAGTTCATAAAGGTGCATGGTCCCCCTCCTCAGTTACTGAGTTTGAATCTCCAGGGATGACTTTCCTACGCTCAAGTGGCCAGGCAAAGTCAGGCTTTTGTTTCCAAGATGACTGCTATGCACTTTATGGATGCTGTATATGTACCTTTTTGTTGTGATTGTGATGACTGTAATGAACTGGAGAGAAGCATGTGTGGACTCCGTGACCTCGAGTATGCAGCTAGAAGTGGATGCTGACCAGCAGTCTCCACTTGCCCATGCTGTCCTGTCCCAGGAGCCAGCCCACTGCTCCGGGAGGTGACGACAGGGGACGGTCCCGCAGCTGCAGCAGGTCAGCAGCAGCTCAGGCAGCTCCCGTTTCCTCCACTGTACCCTGTTGTCCCGCTGAAGCTCCTGATGTGCCAGTGGCAGCAGGCACCTGTTACCCTCTTCTACAGAATAGTTCTGGAGGCAAGTGGAACCGAGATGACCTCTTGTACCTTCCTGTTAACATGCCCCACAGATGTTCCTTACACAGCACCTCCCTTGTCTCACAACTTTATTAGATAATCAGTTGTGTTACTTATATTAAGGTTTCCATAGGAAATTTGGTAAACTTACAAATTTGTGTTAAAATGTGACACTTGATGTTCTCTGTTGGTTTCATCGAACAGATGAAACCAACAGAGAAGAATGGTTTCATCGCCTACCTTTCCATTTATGAAGGTACATCTTTCCATCTACCAGGCCACACGCTAAAACTTTACTGTGAATGTACTTTTAGCTACTCAACAGGAAGGGAGAAAGAGACATCCTAAATGTCTGTAGTATTAGGCAGAGGAGGTGGAGGGGGGCTGCATCTGCTGAAATAACCTGTTTACAGCTTGTCTATCTCCATGTGGAGGCTTTCCTATAAAAATCAAACTGGGATTCAAAGGTCACTGTAAACCTAGCTTAGACCCAATGGTCTAGAAGTAATAGTTGCTTCCATTTAGAGTATTTCCTTCATGCCAGATACAGTTCTGAGGGCTTTATATACTAACCCATTTAATCTATTTAATGTTTTACACATGAGGATATTGAGGCACAATTCAGGTAAGTAATCTGCCCAAACTCACAGCAAGTAAATAAATGGTAGAGCTGTGAGCCAGATCCAGCAAGTCTGGCTCCAGAGCCTGAGTTCAGCAAGCACTCTGCCAGTTTTTCTAACTGCAGGTTGAAGCCCATTAGTGGGTAGTAAAATCAGTCTCAGTCAACCATATTTTATGTAGAATCGAAGAGAAACCATCACAGGTAAGTATTCATAACGCTTTTGAATTATACACACACACACACACACACAAAAGAATAAAATTATTTCTTAGAGTAGGTAGGTCACGATCAAAAAGCTTTACACCATCTGTCTGACTCAGACCCTCCCGCCAGCCAGGATAGGACCTTGGTTCTCTGTGTCTTGGAGCTTGGGCAAGTTACCTAACATATCTACAGTTCAGCTTACCCATCTATAAAATGGAAAAAAGGTGAGGACTTAAGCTATAATAGCAGGGTGGAGGCCCATTCCTTTGAGAAGAGATTGGGGACAATTTCTGCATCAGCTTAAACTGATTTCACAGCCCAAGTACAGAAAAGAGGATCCAGTATATGGCTGATTTTAAAGACTGCTGTTTTTAAAGTTACCTTTTAATTCAAGTCAAGCAACTCTTGATTTCTAAGGGAAAAAGCTAATGGGATTTTTCTACTTGTTCACTCTTATAGACTGTATTCTGTACCAAAAAACTTTCACGGGGGTGGGGAGGGGAAGGAGCAGAAGCAGTGGAGAACCAAAAAAAGCAAGATCTGATGGCCTTTTAAAGACCTTAAATATTTATCAGCTGGGACAGCACACGTACACAGGTGAGTAAGCACAAAAACCAAGGCTGTGTCGCTAGCACCCCCCCCAACAGGCTCGGGACTGCTGGAGCAGGCGGCGGGGAGGGTCAAACTTCCACTTGCTTCAGCTTTTGCTGCCATTGAGCCCACTCTGACAACTGAGGAGAACCAAAGGGGGAGTGGAAACCTGAGAACTAGGAACTCCAAACGAGCCACCCCCTGCTTAGAGCCTTCCAGCTTTCTCAGTGCATTTAACATAAAACCTGCAACCATGACCTATTAACCTCATCTAGTCCCCCTGCTCCCCTCCCCTGCCACAACCCCACCACTGGACTTTGTCCCTTAAACATGGTGACCTTGGTCCCACCCTAGAACTTGGTTCTTGCTGTTCTTTGTCCCTGGGGCACTCTTCTCAGACCTTGCTAACTGGTGCCTCCTATTTGTGCAGGGTTCAGCTCACATGCCTCTCCCACCCACCTGAAAGATCAGCACCCACCCACCTCCAGCACGTCACCCAGTTGTCTCCTTCACAGGCCTACCGGCTTGTATGTCTTCCCTTCCTAAAATCTAGGTTCTCTGAGAACAGAATCTTATCTGTCTTGTTTAGCATTCCCAACACCAAGGTGGTCAAAAACCTGTATTAAAAATATGAATAGTTATAGCTTCTGGGCAAGCATTAAGCCACTCTACTGCGCATGTTTACCTGCAGAATTGTGATGCTACAGAAAGCTGGGAAGTGCTCTGAAACAAATTCTTGAAAAACTGGATTATCCTCTTCACCCGTATCTCCCATTCCCCTGTGCCTAAGAATTCCTAGTTAGAAGCATATCTTATGAGTTCCACAAATGGCAACTCAATGCCAATCCACAAGAGGTATGTAAACACAATAAATGGACTGCACTAACCTCTAACCTCTGTATACTCAGGCAAGAATACACCAGTAGTACAGAGATGGCAAGAGTTTCCATAAACTGTCAACACGAGTATAACTAAGACATTAGCTAAGGAGGTAGGCAGAATGGCACTGAAGTTAAGTGTGGGGTCATCACTTGTAAGTGTGTGACCCTAAGCAAGTTATTTCATTTCTTTGAACCCCGTCCTCACTGATGAATGGCCCTACTGCCTATTTACACCATGGGGTAGCCAAGAGGATCCACTGAAAGGGCCTGTAACCAGTTAGCACAGGAAATGACCCACAAAGGATGGTTGTCATTATCAGACACATCTATTAACTCAGTTCCTCATTCTTGACCAAAACACTTTTAATTTACAACTTAATATATAATATGATGTCCGTAATTTCTTGAAATTCTCACCTCGTTCCTGTAAGGAAACAAAAGTAGAAAGCTTTAAGAACTTATATTTTCAATAATTCATATACATCATTCTTGTTCATTCAATTACTGAAGCATTCACCGAGCATCAATCATGTGAATAGCCTTGCAGAGGACAGAAGCCAAATCACCTTGCTTCGTCAAAGGGTTTACAGTCTAGTCATTAAAATGTTAATGACTATGTGTGACAATGCTGAAAAATACATAAGATAGGAAGAGGTTAGTGCTGGCAGACCCATTAACGCTGGGGAAACGAGATCTGGTAAGGGCCGGACTTCTGACTTGTCCATAGCAAAGCCAGAGACACAAAACAAGCTGTAAAACAGCTTAACTGTTCACTCTCATCCCCCTCACTCCCTGCATACCCCCCAAATTGCTATAATTTTCATGTCAATGAGCTACTTCTAAATAAGATAATACTGATAATAGTAATAGTATGATTATCAGGAACACTTAACTATCATTTAATACCTTCCTAACAACTTCCAAGACAGTTTGCTTGTTTGTTTGCTGGGGGGTGGGGGGGAGACTAGGTTTATTTTATTTATTTGTTTTTATTTTAAAAGCACTGGAGATTGAACCTAGGACCTCATGCATACTAAGCATGCACTCTACCACTGAGTTATACCCTCCCTCCAAGACATTTTGAATGATGGCAGTTATTAATGTGCAATGGTTAATTTTTTTTGTTACAACTTTATTAAGGTGTAATTAAAATAAAAATGCACAGATATTAAGGGTACAGTTCAATGTTGAATTTTGACAATTGTACACACCCACATAACCCCAAACTCCCCAGCCCACCTCTATAGACTAGTCTTACTGATACTTAAGACTTCATATAAATGGAGTCATGCATTATGTAACTGTTAAGTGACGCAGTCCTTTTGCTTAATATGATGATTCTGAGATTTATCTAAATTATTCTTTTTTTTTAAGATTTCCTTTTTTAAAAAACATTTATTTATTTAAAAAATTTTCCCCCCAATGAAGACCCTGGGGATTGAACCCAGGACCTTGTGCACACCAAGCATGTGCTCTACCCCTGAGCTATACTCCCTACCCCTGTGTCTTGTAGTTTGTTATTTTTAATTGCTGAATTATTATTCAGTTGAATGAATATACTGTAATGTGTTTATCCAGTCTCCCATTGATGGACAACTGGGTCTGGTTTGGAGCTATTAAGAAAAAAACTGCTATAAAAAATTTTATACACATCTTTCATGGACATGTATTTTCATTCCTCTTGAGTAAATACCTAGGAATAAAGTCGCTGAATCCTAGGATATACATCTGTTCACTAGAAACTGCCAAAATTTTACCTTTTTACATTCTTACTAGCAAATATTCCAGTTGTTCTATATTGTCACCACCATTTGAAGTTGCCCGCCTTTCTTATTTTAGCCATTCTAGTGGATACAAATGATATCTTACTGTACCTTTAATTTGCATTTCCCTGGTAACTAATGATATTAAGGACCTTTTTTCATATGATTATTGGCCATTCACGTATCTTCTTTTGTGAAGTGTCTGCTCAAAGTTTTTGCCATTTTTCAATTGGGTTGTTCATCTAATTTTTGTTGATTATAGAAGTTCTTTACACATACTAGATACAAGCCCTTTGTTGGACACACATGCCGTATTTTTTTCCAATTAGTGGTTTGTCTGTTTCTTTAACAGAAATGTACAGCTTCTTCGAGACCATCATAGGTGCAGAGTCAAAACATTTTTACTGACAAACAGTAAATATAACTTTAAAAAGAAACTTAGTGGGGAGGGGAAGGCTCAGTGGTAGAGCATATGCTTAGCATGCACGAGGTCCTGGGTTCAATCCCTAGTACTTCTATTAATTGATTAATAGGCAGATAGATAAATAGATAGATGGATAGACAGACAGACAGAAAAAAACTTGGGGCATACCCACTTGCAAAGAGTTGAGTCTACATTTTCAGTCTTCATCATCAGGAAGGATTCCTAATTCTTCATCAGTCCACTGGGAAGGATCTGGATATGGAAAATGACCCTGATGGGAACCATGAAAAAAAAAGGTCACAATAAGGTCCTACTTTGTAGCACAGGGAACTATATTCAAAATAACTTGTAGTAACTTATGGTGAAAAAGAATATGAAAACGAATATATGTAGGTTCATGTATGACTGAAGCATTGTGCTGTACACCAGAAATTGACACACTGTAAACTGACAATACTTCAATAAAAAAATATAAATATAGAAGTTGTACACTGTTTAGGATTTTTCCCCTATCCTAGAAACAAAACCGAATTTATTAAAATTCAAAATATTCTGGATCAATAAACAGATTTTAATGGCTTAAAAGTGTAATTGCCTAGAGAACAGGGTCTGTACAAATGTGATTAAAAATAAAAGCTCAGTTGAGGCCAATGACATGTAACAAAGTCACTAACCAGTAACTAACTTCTGTTCTTCAGACAAATTAGCCTACATCTATCCCACCTCAACCCGGCAGCATTGAGCCTCTGGACAGACTAGATGATATTTATCATTTAAAGGAATGTAAGTATGAAACTTAATCCATCAATGAACTCCTACCCTGGTTTGGAAGGTAAAAAAACTAGCATCTATAGTCTCCCTTCCAAATATTGCCACCAAATAGAAACCATAAGTCATGGGCCACCTATATGTACATCTTTGAGTGGAAAAGGTCAGAGATAATATGTTTCATTAAATAACAGGATTCCTCTATATACATAAGGACAACATGGTGAAGGGACACATCCATAAAGAAAAATAAGTCTACAAACAGAAGAAAGAAACAAGCTAAGCTATTAATAAATCTTCCCTCCCCCCACCCAGTAAAGAATAAGAATTACTCTCTGGCACTTACCAGCACAGCATCTGAGTCATGCCAAAGGCGCCAGAGGATCCAGAACCACATGGTTCCGCTGAAGAACTCGGCCTGGATCACCTGGGATCTGGTTAGCTGGGGAAACTGTCTGTACCGGGGCTCGATATGCACACCACCACCAGCACTATACGACAAAACGGAGGCGGTAAGCACTTGCTCTATCTCCAAAGTATGCACTCATCCAAAGTTCTGAGTTACATCCAGAAACAAAACCTTTCTCATCTTGTCCATAAAATACAGAATAACAGAGCTCTGCAATCCCTTGAAATACTCGCTTTTCATAAGCTTGCTTTAAACTTGTACAGCAGCAAAAACTGGCCTACATGGACAAGAGGCTAATTTTGATTTTCATTAAGTGAATATTCCTGTATTTTATACCAGAAATATGACTGTGCTGATTATGGGGTACTGGTCCAAAGGTTTTGGTTAAGGGATTTTGAACCTGTACTAGTAGGTCACTAGCTTATCCAGAAAAACAAATTAGCCAATTAATTTTGTTCTGGTTAGCCATCTATTTCAAAGGCAAATTACATCCTCTGCTCTATTACAATCTTTATTAAAAGACCACTTTATGACTCTAGTCTTCCCATGCAGGGTCAAGTGCTCTTGTTGGTGGCTCTCCATCTCTGTCCTTGCTAAGGTCACACATGCCTTTTCCTTCTACCCACCCTACCCCTATCCCAGCTTCATATCCTTAACAGACGTATGGCTTTAGCCAAGTCACTCCTTTTGTCCTGGGCCTCAGTTTCCTAATAATAGTTAAACAATATTAGTATGGTCCTTACTAGGCACCGGAACTGTTTTTTTGTTTGTTTGTTTGTTTTTTGCTTTTTTTGCAGGGGGAGGTAATTAGGTTTATTTATTTAGTTAGTTTCTTGATGGAGGTACTGGGGATTGAACCCAGACATCCTGCTTGCTAAGCATGAGCTCTACCACTTGAGCTATACCCTCCCCTCTTAAAAAACACTTAAGAGATCTGTTATTCATTTAGTTCCCTGGAAGTTAACATTATTATCCCCATTATATGGGTGAGAAAATTAAGTTATTAAGAGATCATGAAACTTTCCCCAGGTAGTATAGGAAGATGTGTGGCAGAGGTGAGATTTGAATAGAGGCAGTCTGGGGTCAGAATCCTGCTTTAATCACTATCCTGGACTGCCCCTTGGTAAAGAGTAGCTGATGGTCTAAGGGGCCTGGAGCATTACCTAGAGAAATCCAATGTACTATTTTCAGTCCCGCTGTTACTGACTCTCTGCACTACCAACTCGTTTCTGGTAGATGTGCCCTCCCTTGGCATCCGAGCTCTATGCTCTCCAGTCTGTTTCTTGGGCTACATCATGGGTGACTCTAGTTTTGCTCACTCTCTTAAATTCTGGTGTTGCAAAGGTGAACTCTAAAGAAACTATGGGCTTTGGGTGACAATAATGCGTCATTGTAGGCTCATCAATTGTAATAAATGTATTCCTCAGGTGGAGGATGCCAGTGATGGAGGAAGCTACCCATATGTGGGTTAGGAGACTTATGGGCAATCTCTGCACCTTTCGCTCAGTTTTTCTGTAAACCCCAAACTGCTTTAAAAAATATTTTTAAAAATATTTTCCGATATTGCCCAAGCATCCACTTTTGGCTCTCTTCTCTTCCCACCCTTCGGCACTCTCTGGGTGATCGCCTCCTCTCTCGTGCCTCACAGAACTAATTCTCCAGCCTGCAACGATAGTAATTTCTCAGAATTAAAATCTGGCCTCGTGAGTTCTTATTGAAACCTCTCAAAGACCGATATCGCCTCTATTCGAAATCCCTCAGCCAGGCACCAGGACCATCTACTACTCCCTCCCTACGTCCCAAGGTCTCCAGCCTCACCTCTGCCTCACCTGGTCTCGCACTTGACGCTCCAAGCCACACGGTACAGGTGGGGAAACTATACCGGGGCTCGATATGCACCGGGAACGCCCTCGCCTCCCCAACTCTCGCTCTCGCTTCCAGATTAGCTCCAGCTAATCTGCACATGCGACTGTCTACTTCCCGAGGGAAGGCTCTCCCAGGGGCAAGGATGGCCGGGTACGCACTTTTAATCTAACAAGGGAGCAGAGCTTCTCTGCACCCAGAGCCCCAGCTCTCCCCCGGCCGCGCGTCGCACGGTGAGACTACAAGTCCCAGCATGCCTCGGGGCGCAGGTCGCTAAAACCCGGACCTGCCCCGCGCGCCCGGCGTCAAGGTGAAGGCGTCCCGAAGACTGGCGCCTTCCGTTAGAAGCAGGAGAACCCCCACTCCCAGACAACACTCACTGACGGACGCCACAGCCTCCAGCCGCCCGCACGCGGCGGCCTCCGAAGAAGTGGCCTCCAAAGCGCACGAAAGGCGCCAGCCGCGTCAAAGCCGACATGCCTGCCCGCGCCCAGAGAGCAGTCCCCAGGCCCCGCCTCCGCCTCACGTCACTTCCCCTGGCGCCCCGCCTAGTGACGTCAGCGGCGGGGCCGCGCCCATCTCCCGGAGGGTGACGTGCGGAGTGGGGCGGAGCATCGCAATCCCTTCCCTCCGGTGAGGGCCGCCGGGACCACTAGGAGGGACGCAACGCGCCTTGGCTTTGACGGCCAGGAGGCGCCTCTGAAAGGTGAACGGTGTAGACCGCCCTGGCGAGCTCGGCTGGGTGGCGCCACGCGCTAGGCCCCGGGGTGGGCGTGCGGCACCTCGGCGCTCCGCTTACGGAGCTCTTCTTTGTTGCGAAAAGGAAAGTCAACATTTAACACTGAATCTGAGCTTGTTCGTCCTTACTGATCTAGACGGTGTTACCCAACCTGGGCCCACCCCCCACTGCCTGCTTTTCCAGAATTAACCGCCCTTCCAGACCCTCTTAGGCTGCCAAATCCTTTCAGAAGCAGTAGTTCTTCCCGAAGCTAGTCCTTTGGGCTCTTCTCTCCTGCAAAGGCTCACAAGGGTTTCTTTAAAGCCTTCATTTGTTATACTGTTGTTCTACAAACTTGAACTTGATTACCAAGCCTCAGCCAGTAGTTCCCAACGATCAGTACAGGGGCTGGTGGTATCAGAATCCCCTGAGGAGCCCGACCCCAGATATTCTAAGTCTCAAGTAGGGCCAAGGAATCTGCATGTTAGCAGGCCCCCGGTTTATGCAGTACACCTAATTCCTTAATCCTGAGCTAACCCTGGGTTCTTGGCTTTCTTGGCTTTTGTCTCTTAATATTGCCTTGTAGTAAATCCTGGAAGAACTCCAAGCTTCTCTGGACTCCCCCCTCCACCCCCTGAATTCTCAGGGTTCCTACTTACGGGTTGTAGTGTTCCTAAGAACTTCCAGGTTTTATTAAATTACGAGCTTAACCTGCCAGCCTTGGAGATTTCGATTTGAAATGGATCACCAGCCAAGCACTGAAGACTTCACACTGAGTCATAAGCATGAAAAACAGGAAACTTACGGAGAGAAATGAATTTAGAGATTTGAGTGCATTGAATGTAACTCCTTCTATGGCAAGATATGGGCCTCCGTGTGCCCTGTAACTAGAAACCTCTCTCCCTGGAGATAGGCTTCATAAAGCTATGATTATTGAGCTGCCCTCATGCCCTTCTCTTTTTTTTTTTTTTTAATACATACACATTTTATTTAATTTTTTGTGTGCTATTTTTGTTTTGTTTTGTTTGGCACAGGGAGACAATTAGGTTCATTTGTTTATTTATTTATCTTTAATGGAGGTACTGGGGATTGAATCCAGGACCTCGTGCATGCTAGGCATGCACTCCACCACTGAACTGTATCCTCCCCTCCCATGCCCTTCTGAACAGCATATTGATTGACCCTCTGGCACGGGAGGACTCCCCCCTTCACTGCCCCTTCTCCTGCCCTGCTAACTTCTATGTATATAAATAAAAGAATTTACTATTTTCTGGGTGCAAGTTGACTTTCCAATTGATATGCAATAGTGTGGCTTTCTCTGGCCTACCATTCACCACTTACCCTTCCTAGTGACATATACAAACCACTAAGAGATAAATTTTATGAATTGGGAGGGCAGGGTTTTCCATCTTTCCTAAGAAAGCTGGCTGCCCATATTATACAGCTGCCTGCCTTGCTCCCAGTAAAGAACAATGCTGTGATTCCAAGGTCACAAGAAGAGAGAGAAAGAGAAAGGAAAGAAAGAGAAAAAGAAAGAAAGAAAAAAAGAGGAAAGAAAGGAAGAAAGAAAGGGAAAAAGGCGCAGCTTAAACAAAAAGCATAAAACTTGAGATTCTGATGATTGACAATCATCAGCTCTGCCAATTATTAGCTTTACGAATTTGGACAAGTTACTTTACTTCTCCAAGCGTCAGTGCCCTTCATTAGCCTTTTAAGAGAGTACCTGGCCCACAGCATGTACTCAGGAAATTTTTATTCTTTGTTATACCTTCCTTTCCTGGTAGCAAAATCTATTCAGGTAAACTAAAATTCATTCACCCTCCCCATCTTTTTTGCTGAATTACAAAACAGAATGTTTTAACATTAATGCCTGCCAGCTTGTATTTAAAGCAATATTGCTCTATAGACCATTTGTGGGGTCCTTAGCTTTAACATTTTGCATAATAAACTCTGATTTTTTATTATAAAAAGTTTATGGTCCCAGTCAACTATTTCGAACATGTGACAGTGACACATATTTGTTTTGTTAACATGCTCTAAAAACTCCCTGGGGTGGGGGCAGGCAGCAGGGGGAGGAGAGGCTCGGTGGTAGAGTGTGTGCTTAGCACGAGGTCCTGGGTTCAATCCCCAGTACCTCCACTAAAATTTTAATAAATTAATTAATAATTAAAATAAAACTCCAAAGGCAAATATCCTTGACTGCCTTTTGCAGGTTGCATGATGGCCCTCTTTTTGGTTCTCAGATAAGCACTCTATTCGAATGGATGCATTTTAGGGGGTGAGGGAAAGGACACCAAGCCCTGACATTGAGCTCTCAGCCTTGATGTGCAAATCAAATTCCCAGTCAAATTTTAACAAACTGTGAGGACAGACTCTAAATGGCCTAACATACAGGATCTAACCCCAAATCAAGAATCTATCCCATAGCTGGGAACAGAAAACAAAGCAGGGAGTTGAGGGGGAAAAAAGCTTGTTCACACAACTTGATGTTTATTTAATTTCATACTTTTAAAGTCTTGCTTGATCTCCCTTTCCCTGTTGAAAGATGGAAAGAACTCATCTTTCCAGTGGTTTTAGTAACACAGAAATGAACCTTGTACTTTCTGCTTTAGAAGAATTGAGCTTTGACCTCCCTTCAGGGAGATGCCATGCTGCCACTTTATCCACGTACACCCAAGAAAGTAGCCTCTTCTCCTCAAGAAGATGAATTTATAAGTCAAGTTTTGTATTTTTAAGATACTTATTTTAAAAATCAGCAAGTGACCTCTGTTATTCTTCTCTTCATTCCAGCCTGTGTTCATTTGCTGTTATGCTATGATGGCTCCTGAGGAACTGAGACCCTCGGTCCAGCAGCCCACAAGGAACTACATGAGTGAGCTTGGCATCAGACCCACCCCAGCGGAGCCCCAGGATGCCTGCAGCCTGTGCAGGACCCTGAGCAGAGGACCCGGCTGAGCTTCACTCAGATCTCTGACCGGCAGGCTGTGAGGTAATAAGCATAGTTGTATTAAACTGCTACATTTGGGGGTAGTTTGTATGCAGTGGTAGATAATTAATGCATGTCACAATGGCTTGATGGAATCCACTGGCTTTAAAGAAAGCCTCAGTGGTGCTGGTGTTTGCTTAGGGAGACACCTGCTGTGTTTGTGCCCCTCTCTTGCCCCACAGTGTAAGTGTACGTGCATTTGGCACAAGGGGCCAAATGTCTGGGTGGCATGCTCATGAGGAGGGAGCTACCCCGGTGCTACCTGGAGCCCCCAGCCCCTCACTGCCTGACTCAAATGCCCTCCCCTCAAGACTTGGTAAGTAAAAATAACATCTTCACCCCTCTGAAAAAAACTGCACCAAAAGAATCTGTCTAACTAAATCTTACTTGCTCCCTAAAAGACAAAAATGAACTTTATCTTTAAGAAGGAAAGAATGGAAGAATCTAGTCGAGTGGTCACAGCAGGTATTTCAGAGAGAAGGAAGGCTCAACTTTGCACTCACTGTCTGCAGCAGTGGTCTCCAAAATGAGCAAGAGAATCCACTGCGATGCAGGAGAAAATATTTTCCAAAAATAAGAAATTAAGGAGGAGGGTATAGTTCAGTGGTAGTGCCTGCTAGGCTCAATCCCCAGTACTTCCATTAAAAAAATAAATAAACCTAATTACACCCCCCCGCAAAATCTCTAAAAAAATTTTTTTTAAATAAGAAATTAAGCTTTGCTAATATCCACCCTATAAGCTAAGCCTGGAACACTCGGTCCATGCGCGCCAGCCACGTGTCAGATCAGCTTTGAGAGAACAGTCCAGGGTGGGCCCAGTGCAGAGGGCCAGAAAGTGGCTGCCACTCTTTCATTCGCTGCTGGAGTGTCACCGGGTGCTGCTGTGGACTTCAAGTCCTGGTTAAAAGGATGTATTGATTATATTATCCATATCCTAATATTAACTAAAATTAATCCCTGGGCAGATGGACAAGGGCCTGAACACTGCTAAGAGAAAACACCGTCTGAATGCTAATATGTGAGCCGAGGAGAACTTTAAGAAAAATGGCAGAGCTGATTCTGTTCCTGCCTCTAGTTTGTCACATTAATCATTGTTGTCTTCTTCCTTTTACCTTATAATAGAATTTAGTAAGAGGTTGGCAAAAAATATTTTAAATTATCAAGAAGATAATTTGAGACACAGTGTAACTTTCCGTAAGTGTAGGTTGTGCGACCAGAGATCTGCTAGTGATGGTAGCCCCTGCATAAAATTTATAAATAAATTATATTTGTGCACATACATATAAACATATTCAACTTTTAGCCAGTAGGGTATATTATCAAAAACACTTGGAAACCACGGGTCTATAGGATCCTGTGACATTTTCTAACCTAAATATCTGAGTCTGGAAAAGACCAATAGGACCTACTTGATCTGGGAATATACAGGGTCAAGAAGAGAAGAGAGAAAAACCAGAAAACAAAATAACTAAGTTTATTCGTCCTCCACCAGAGAACATTTCCCCTGAAACAGAGTCTCCCTGCTGCCACGCCCAGCTTCTACGACTGAATGGACAGGACCCTTCTTTCCCTTTACTTCCCCAAACAACCCAGAGCTTTGAAAACAGACCCCTGAAACCACTCAGAGTGAAAAGCAGTGGCAGACCTTCCACACATCCCAGTTTTAAAATGTTCAAGCTACCACAGGAGAGACTGTTGGGAGTGGCTTCCGGTTCTGAGATGAAGCCCGCCCGCACCCACTGCTGCAGTCAGCGGGGGGTCATGGGTCCTTTCAGAAGGAAGGGCTTTGCTGCCTCCAGAATGTCCAGTTTAGGGTCCAGTGAGCGGCCAAGCCCCTCCAACACCATGATGGCAAACACGATTGAGGCAAAGTTGCTCTCAAGCTTTACCTGAAACAGAAAAACAGTGTTTCTTTCTGAGGCCCACTGATACACAGAGTGTCCGGGTAACCATGTTAGTTAGTGTCCCCCCTCGGCCTCACGTACCTGCCATGTGATTTTTACCATCTACCTAACATCCTTTTCCTACCCATTTTCCCCACCATCTCATCTACTCACCCAACCTCCCACCTACTAGAAATTATTAAGGAAAAATCTGGGGATACAGTATGTACAACTCTTTTCCAGGAAGGTGTGTGTGAATGACTTAAAAATACTAACATGAATATTTCACAGCTGCACCAGAAACTGTAAATCTGAATGAGGGTCATTCTTCAAAATCCACAGGAGCCTTTTTGAGACCAGGCACAAACGGCTTTGCTCAAATACAGCAGAGTTCCTTTCCCTTTGGAGCCAGGTTAATCGTAATAACAATTTACATTGGATTACCCAATTAATCCTCAGAAGTACTCTCATTATCCCCATTCAGTAGATAAGGAGGATAAGACTAAGGGTGGTTAAGTGACTTGCTCAAAGCCTCTGGGTGAGGAAGAGTAGAGCCAAGATTTAAACCTAGAAGAACAAGAATCTGTTTTCAGGCGGACTAAAGGTCAGAAAATGGAGGAAATCGACTTTGCTAAAAGTAAAGTATATTTATCTTGGTTAAAGCCTGAAGTTGTCTGCGGGGGTCAGATAGGCTGATTAGGAGAAAGCAGCATGTTGTGGGTGGCTCGGGCACTTCCAGCCAGGACGTGAAGGATGGACAGAGGGTGGACAGAGGACCCACACAGGCTGTGTGCAGGGTGGGGGACCCGGAGCTTTGACACTATGCTTTCATTCTTAAGCTGAGTGTTGAGTTCTTCAGTGTTTGTCATATTATTTCTACCTCTATGTTTCTGTCAAATGTTTTATTTAACAATTAAGTGCCATTTGGATAGACATTCTCCAAAGAAGATATAGAAATGGCCAAAGAACACATGAAAAGGTGCTGAACATCACTAATCATTAGAAAACTGCAGTGAAAATGACAATGAGGTATCACCTCACTCCCATTAGGACGGCCATTAAAAAAAAAAAACAACAGAAAAAACAAGCTTTGGTGACTGTGTGAAGAGCCGGGAACTAAGTACAGTGATGGTGGGAATGTAAAAGTGAGTGCTATGGAAAACAGTATGGTGCGTCCTCAAAAACTAAAAAAATACTACATGTAAATCAACTATAGCTCAATTTTTTAAAGAACCATATAACCTAGCAATCCCACTTCCAGGTAAATATCCAAAAAAATTGAAAGCAGGATCTCAAAGAGATATTTGCACACCTGTGTTCATTGCAGCATTGTTCATGGTAGCCAAGAGGTAGAGGTGGCCCAAATGTCCATCAAAGGACAAACGAATAAAGAAAATATGGTGTGTGTATATATACATATATGTGTGAATATGATTTTGTCTTTAAAAAGAAAGAAACCCTGCCACCTGCTACAACACAGATGAACCTCAAGAACATTATGTTGCGTGAAATAAGCCAGTCACAGAACGACAAATTCCATACGATTCTACTTATATGGGAAATCTAGAGTCATCAAAATCATGGAAACAGAAAGTAGGATGCTGGCTGCCAGGGGCTGGGGGGAGAGAGAAATGGGGAGCTGTTGTTCAGAGGGTACAGAGTTTTAATTCTGCAAAATGAGAAAGTTCTAGAGATCTAGAGATCTGTTACACAACAATGTGAATGTGGTCAACACTACTGAACTGTGTGGGGATGGGTAGGGGTAAATTTTATATATTTTTTTAACCATAGTTAAACTTTTTAAAAAATTATGTTAAATTAAGTGCCCAGTGGAGTCCTTGAATACAGTAACTGTAGTGGGCGCTCTCTCTGCTCTCCCGTCCTGGGAATCACAATGACAACAGCAAACGTTTAAGTGCTCGTGTAACTCTGTGTCCCACGCAGTGTGTAAGGAAGGCTGTGTGCCGATGAGAGCACAGGAGGCCAGAGAACAGCTGGGAGCCGGGGCTGTGTGGTCAGGCTGCGGCCACTGAGTCAGGCACTGTGACTGGGGCCGGGTAGCCGTGGGCGAGTTGCTTGGTGCTGGCCTTGAGTAATCTTCTGGGGATTAACTCGGATACTAATAGATGTTACACAGCTAAACTAGGTGCCTCAGGGTGCGTAGAGGGAGCTTGTGGCACACAGCTACTGTTGTCACGGCCTCATATGGCCCTCATGGTGCCCTGTGGGCTTGGAGATGCTTGGGCAGCTCAGAGCTGGGTGTGAGCTCAGCCTCTGCTCCACGTCCCATGCAGGAGTGTGTGTTCTCTCCAAGCCAACCTTCCTAGCAATGAGGAACGCTTTCCCCAACCTAAAGTGATATTTAAGTCATTTTTTAAAAATAGAACTTGGGAAAAGCTTTGGAAAGCATAAAGTTTTTCACCAAAAACCCTGCCAACACAGCCAGCCCTGGAGTCAGAGAGACAGGGGTGCAGACCTGGGCTCCCTCGGGCACAGTCGGGGGGACTAAGGGAGTGACTTGGCCTTTCTGTGCCCAGTCTCCCTGTGGGGAGGATACAGCAGAGATCAGACCTGCCCCGGGGAGCTGTTCCTGAGATTTAAATGAGGTCCCAGGCGGCAGCTTCCCACACGTGCTAGCTATCGCCCTCTTACCGTCCTGAGTCCACAGCATGCTTGGGGGTCCCTTAGTCTGTGTGCCTGCTTTGACCCAAGCAGTAGTTTTGAAGCAGAAGAAAGAGCACTGGACTGAGAGCACTGGTGACATGTCACATCCCGGCTTCCCCCGGGCCTGACCTGACAAGTGGACCGCCCTGCCTCCTTTTGCACCTTCTGTGGGAGGAAGGCCTGGACCAGACAACTTTCTGACTCTTGATTCTGTTATGATCCTTACCAGATGGCTGCCTTTTTCACACAGTGTTTCCTTATCAGATTGCAGAACCTCAAGAGAGGTGAGAGGAAAGGCCATCTTCAGATGAGACTCTTCCCTTCCCCACCCTCAACACCTTATACGCTTGGCTAAGCAGCTTTATTTTGAAAAGTGGCCCAACACCACATTCCATCACAAGGACACAGAGCCAAGGCAAAGGCCAAGGTGAAGAACCTTGAGGCCACCTCCCTCCAAGGGCCTGGGGCAGGAGGCAGAGGCCAAGACAGTCCCTCTGGGGCCTGAACACACCCAGATAGGAGGTACCTGCCCTTGGGCCGCCAGTGACCCCAGGGCTTCATGGCACCCAGGACGTTAATACCAAGCATCATTAATGTGAACTGAGGAGGGAAAAGGCATGAAGAGCCTGAGTTGGACTGTTTTTACGTTTGCAAATACATTTTTCTACAGTTAAGTGTCACAGGTACTTAGACTGCAAAGACTGCTGGTACACAGACTAACAGTGTGACCAAGGAAGGACCCTGCCATACCCGTCAGGAAATAGAAACTGCACTCTTCACCAAACAGATCGGTGTGCAGAATGTTTTCAAAAATGAGATCTCTTACAGAGAAGTACCTGTCACCACCCTCAAGCCACCAGCCTTCCCCCGACACCTCCCCTCCAGCCTGCCTGGAGCACAGCGTCCTTCTCCGCCTGGGGCCTCACCTTGTGAGTCATCAGTAACTTAAAGACATTCGAGAGAAGGCTGGAAACTTGAAGCTGGAAAACAGAATAAAGATGACGGCAGAGCCCCCGGACCCACTTCTCTCCCTTGCAGGCCCCTGTCCCATATGTGCTCTCAGACACACGCACACACAGAGACACACACACACACACAGACACACGCACACAGACACACACACACAGAGACACACACACACACACACACACACACACACACAGCCAGTGAGTGGGAAACGGACTGCCTGACAAATCCCAGAAAGGACTGCATGCCCAGAAGCCCATCTCCCATCTCACAACTGAGTTCAAAGACCCCCTTCAGAAGGATCAGCCTTGAGGCTTCTCCCCCAGCGCTCCCAGCACCCACAAAAATCACATTTGAATAAATAAGATGAGTAGTGCCAGGGGGCCAGCGGCCACGCCTCACTGCCAGTGGGCCACCTCTTGTTCTGACTTGCTCCTGCTACTGTGGACTTGGGAATGAGTTTGGGAAGAAAAGTCAGGTTTGTCAGAACTGTGTGTAGAATACAAAGCGGGCTCTGGTTCAGATCTAAATAAAGGACGTGAACTTTGGGTATGTCCCTTGTCTGCTCAGGGGCCTCATTCCTCCCTCCCCACTCCACCCCCCCTTGCTCAGCTGAGCTCCATGTAGATGAAGCAGCAGAACACCTACACCCCAGTCAGGGAGCGGTTGCCCCACTACAAATGTCACCAGCCCAGCAGCCACCTGGGAGAGCCTGGTCAAGGAGCCACTCTTGAGAACCAGGGATCTCAGTGGGCCTCCTCACACCTGGAAAATTTGTGAGGCAGAGGAAAAGGTTTCTTCTTTATCTGCCTTAAAACTCAACCCACCTCGAGTCTCTCCCCGTGAAGAGGTCTTTCTTAGACCTCGGGTTTGCTCTGTCCAAGGGCAAGGTCAGCCAACACCCCAAGGCCCCTGGCCCTCAAGTGGCCAGCTCACCTTTTCCAGGGTGATGGTATCCTTCCTGGCCTGGGTCACCAGCCTGGCCATCTCGGCCTTGAATCCCTCCACATCCTTGCACTCGCTGGCCCGGGCGTGATGCAGGATGAGCTCCGCCACTCTTTGGCCCTGGGAGATGCAAAGGAAAAAACTCAGCAGAGTCAAGAGGGCATAAAACTAGATGCTCTGCCCAAACTTCTTCATATCCTGCTGTTTCCATGCTAATTCTTCTACCATCCTGCTTTTGGCCATCCATCCTTTTTTAACTCTACCCCCACCCCAACCCCCAAATACCTGGTAACTGACCAGGGTCTTTGGAAGCCTCTCTTGGTCGGTGAGGCCCCACCTGGGCTTAGCACAGTCAGGGGAAGGAGCTGCACTGTCTGCTTTGCTTCCAAGACCACAGAGGCCCAGCGGCAAAGCCAGGGCCCTGCTGCTCACACTCCACATGGCACTGCTGACCAACCAGCCTGGCACGAGCCACCAGGTCCTGCCGCCAAGCTAGACTCTCCTCGTTGGCTGTCTTCCTGCCTGAGCAGAATTCCCTGCTCACAGCTGACCCCGCATCTGTGCCCCAGCCTTCTCGCTCCTCCTCCACCCCATGCCCCTGATCAAAGCCACTACGGTCTCCCCAAACACCCACCCTCATCGCTAATGCCTTTTACCTCCTGCAGCATGGCCCAGAAGCCTAGCTCTTCCTCCTCAGCTGTGACCTTCCTCCTTTGCCCAAACCTGTGCAGAGGAGCACCCCCCCACCACTGCACCTTGATGTTTAACCTTGACCCAGGGAACACTTTCAGACTCACTCTGGCTCAAGCCTCTGGTTTGCCCCCTAAGCAGGGATTCCCCTGAATTTTGCCTTCCCCTCCACGCTCTCTCTTTCCTAGGGTCTTTCTTGCTGGAGAATTCACTGTCATCCTTGATGTGGCACTTTAGGTTGACTCAGTAGAGGCTTTGCTGAACCCCTTTTGCAACATAATAATTCTCAACCACTGGAGCCCCTCAGAGCCACGGGGTGCAGGGTTAAAACCATTCGCGCCCTCACCCCGCCCCTGCCCCAGATCCCCGCATGTCTTCCAGCACCTGGAGAACAAGTTCCCTGTGCCGCTGCTTCTCACCAGCCCCAGCTTCCTGCAGCAAACAGCCCAGACCAGGGCGGCCGACATTCAGGCAAGAAGCTAGCGTTCCCAGGGCCCGACTGGACACTTACTGAAGAAGGAAGAGAAACCACCAGCACAACAGCATCTGGAAAGGAGGCGTTTCTTCCCATCGTCCCAAACCACAAGCTGCTTGGAACGAGCCCATTCTGACTAGCCCTCAAGTGGCTTCTTTCCTCTGCCCCTCTTCCTCCTCTCTCCGTCCCCCTCACTCTGCTCCTCCCATTTCCATCAGGAGAACCCTTGGCAAATGCAGGCATTTACAAGAATGACAAATGCTGAGGAGCCTTGTGGTTCCCAAGAGCCTAAAAAAATTCGGCCTCAGATCCCGAGGGCCTAGTGGGTCTTACCTGCCCCATTGCCACGGCCATGAAGACGGCCCGGAAGTTCCTCAGGTCGGCGGCCCGCAGCTCCGCCACGATGCCGGCGTCCAGCAGAACCAGGCGCAGCGGGCACCGGGCAGGTGTCACAGCCACCGCCAGCGCGTCACAGACATCCACCTGCTGCAGCCGCGCCTCCTGACTGTTGGGAAGGCCATCTGCGCCCTGGACCAGGATGTTCCCAGGGTGAAGGTCCGCATGGACGAAATTGTCCACAAAAATCTGGGAAGAGATCAGTGCTATTCCAGGCTAAGTCAGCCTCACCCACCCATCACCACCAGGCCACACGCAGAAAAGCTTCCAGGATGACAGCGAGTTCCCGGTGATCAATTATAAGGCAGAGAGGTGTACATTTCTTCTCAAAAGAAAAGCCACGATGCTTGATACCATCAGTTCAGAATTTGTACAGGAACATGCCAGGTTGATGTTTTCAAAAGAAAAGTTATTTTCAAAGTAAAGAGTATTAAAAGATCATAGGGGAACATGAAAATCAAAGACCAAACTGCATTTTAAAAGATTTATTTTGGGGGAAAAGGGTATAGCTCAGTGGTAGAGTACATGCTTAGCATGCACGAAGTCCTGGATTCAATCCCTAATACCTCCCCTAAAAATAAATAAATAAATAAATAAATAAATAAACCTAATTATCTGCCCCCAAATAAATAAAATTTAAAAATTAAAAAAAAAGACAAATAAGTAAATAAACCTATTTACCCCCCAAAAACAAAAGACTTATTTTTAACTATGATTTGAACAATTAATATTCAAATTAAAAATAATTATTCATTGTCTAAAGATTTTCCCCAAATCTCTCAGTTCTTAAAATTCATAGAACTTCCTTTCTTTAAAAATATTTCATAAGAATTGGACTTTGCCTCCATTATCTCCATCTGTACACATACTGAAGTCTAACTGTGATTCTGACAGCCATACTGGCACATGGAATTAGGTAGCCTGGGAGAAATGGCTTTGAACCTGCTGAACAAGAAAGAAATCCCCAGGGACTGGGATTTCTGAAACAGGAATCTGCCTCCTGTGAAAGGTGATCTCAGTGGTCAGAGAAACCACCAGCAAACCTTCTATACGGAGAAGGAGAGACCCAGGGCAGAGGCACGGAACAGCCACTGCTTGGAGAGGCTCTTGGGGGACTCCTCCCGGCCGACACAGGGCCCCTCGTGCTACTGGATGCAGGCTAAAGACCCCATCCCTCGTGGCTAACATGGCAGCATATCACAGGGAGACCTTCCTCGTCCCTATCCTGGTTCTGCTGGAGGTGAGGGAGGCTGTTACCCTGGTGAAAATCCTGGGAACTGAGGAAGCCAGGCCTGCACACCTGCAGGACATGGTCACCAAAGGCTGGCTGACCCCTGACCCTGGGACAGAATCTCCTGGCAACCTGGCTGTCAGCTAAGCCCTTGGTTTTTCCCCCCATCCTTGAGCCCACGAGCTGAAGCCTCCCATGATCTCCCCACTCCTCGGGGCTGCTTCTCCCCTGGCTACTCCCCCCTGTACCCTCCCCACAGTGCCCCTCAGAGCCCTCTTTACTGGGGCAAAGTCCTCTCCCCACTGAGCTTCCACTGGACTGACAGTGGAAACCCAGCTCTCCCAAAACAATCCCACTTCTCTAGGAGCCCCTTGGATGGGGGCTGCTGACCCTCAACACCCATGGGCCCCGGGGCTGGAGGTGAAGTCAGGGCTGCTCAGCCACCACTCCTCCCTCACCCTGGGCTCCTCTGCCCGAGCACCTGGCTTACAGCCTCCCGTGCTGTGTGCTTGCACCACACCACCATCCTGCTTGGAGGACCCGTTCTCACCTCTGCCTCACGTTTGCCACCTGCCTCAGCCCTCACAGATCCACCTCGGTTACCTCGTTTCTTCCCTCCAACTCTCTGACCACACATGTGGCTCCTTGCCCAATCTTCCCAAGGCACCTCACTCGGTGACAGAGCGCCTGGCACTGAGAAAGTGCTCAACAGCTGTAGAAGGATGGACATACGGGTCAGCTCGGCTATCTCTAGAGATGATCCCTCTTGACCCGGCAGCAGCTGCCTAGCCGCACAGCATCCCCGCCCTCTCTGCACACACAGTTCCCCCGCAGGCTGGGCTGAGCACCCTCCCCTGGGCATGAGCTCACCATCTTCAGGAGCATGTTGATCCCCAGCTGCGCTATCTTCCTCTTCACGTCGATGGGAATCCCTGCTTGCTGGTAACTGGACACAGGCACACTCTCCTTTGAGGAAGATCAGAGAAAGGACAGCTTTACCCTGCACAGCCCACGACTGCCCAGGCTCCTCAGCCCCGCAGGACACATCAGCGCTACCCGCCTGCTGACTGGGAAGTGACCCAATGAGGTTTTCCTTTCTTAGCACCCCTGTGAATCTGTAACCCATTAGTTAACTTTAACTCATTGACATTCCCCTTCTACAGTACTTCTCAAAAGAAAACAAATCCCATAGGTTTATTAGGGAGGAAACCTATTGACGGCCACCCACAGGGAAAAGATGCTATCATGTCAGGGAGAGCTTATTTCTGGTCAAGAATCTGCCAAGAGGAACATGAATGAGGTCTGTGACCCTCAGCAGGAAAATGGAGAGGAAAAAGAAAAGGAAGAGAGAAGAAAGGGGAAGTAGTCAAGCATTTCCTCTAGGTTGTTATTTAATTGTCAAAGCAGCCTATTGAGATAGCTCTTGTTATCCCTAATGAGGAAATAAAAGAACTAAAGCCCAGAGAGTTTAAGTAAGTTGCTCGAGGTCACACAGCTAGTAACAGTGAGTCATTCAGGTCACTCCTCTGGATCTCATTATCTCTACAAAGGAGGCTGGACCAGGAGACAGCTAAGGCCAGGACAGAAATACTGTTGAGCAATTTCTCTGGGCACACCCTGCGGAGGGCATTCTGCATTCCATGTGTCATTGACCCCTGGGACAACCCTAAGAGGCAGGAACGGTTGCCACTGTTATATAGGAGGGAACTGAGGTCACCCAGCAAATGCAAGGGCAGAGGAGATGTTCAAATCCAGATAGTCTGAGGCCCGGGCCAGGCTCTCAGCCAACTCACTACACTACCTTTCACCCTCATGCCACATCCAAACTCCTCTCCATTTTACAGACAGTAATCACATGCTCTCTTGGCTTTTGTCTTTGTAGACTCGAGCCTTCCTGCGGAGCGGAGATGGCCTGGCTGTGAGTAAAAGGCGCGGCCAGGGAAGCTCTTACTCTTACTTCATATGTTTCCACCAAGACATCCCTGGTGACAAAGGGACGCAGAGGGGTGGGGAATTTGACAGAATTCACATTTAGGAAGTTGCACTGGAAGTGTTCTAGATTCCGAGCTTCGTAACGCAGGTCGATCTACAGGGAAATGGAGAGAAGAGATGAGGGAGAGGGTAGCCTGGGCCCAGGGACAGCAAATCTGAAGCCCCCAAGAGCTAGCAAGCCACAAGATCCACCTGCCTTCCCCCTACTTCTCCTGCAAAACTACCAGGAAACTCAGAGGGAGGGGAAGGCATTCTGTGGCTGAGGACTGTCCCAGAAGTCCCGACCCCCAATGTGAACTGGGCTTCACTGCTCCTCCATTATTCTTTTGCTGCCCCTCACCCCTTCACACTGGCTGATGGACCCCTTCCCCATCTCTCAGGGGTTTAGCTTGGTTGCCTCCCTCCACCTCCCTGCAGCCCCCCTCCCTCCACCAGCCTGCCCTCCAGCTCCGTGCCTCTGGCGAGGTCCATGTCCATCACTCAGCTACACTGACGCCGCTCTCCCTGAACTCCCCAGCAGCCCTGTTTTTATCCTTGTTAGCTCTCTGGGCCCCTGGGACTGGTGCTGTTGGTGACCCCATTCTTCCCAAACAGATCTTCCGTTGGCGCCTGCTTTTCACTCTCCCCGGTCCTTCTGCCACCTCTCCAACCGTTCCTCCTCGGTCTGGTCCCCTGTCCTTCCTCCTCCGTGTGCCCCTGGATGCTGAGCTCACTCAGCTCCAGACCTTCACCAGCTACCTCTCCCCACCCCTCGTGTCCTCAGTAGCACCTCCTGATGCCAGAACCTGATCTCCTGTCCACACCCCTCTTCCAGTCTCTGGACTTAGATATCCAAGTACATCTGGACGTCGCCCTGGGGAAGCCCAGAGACTCTTAAACTCGATGTCTAAATGAATGTACCTTCGCCCCCTCCCATTCCCCTGCGAGTCACTGCAGATTACTCCTTCTCCCCTTCCCTCCACACCCACGGGAGACTCAGCGCCATCAACTCTGCAGCCCTAACAGCTCTCAGATCTGTGCCCCTTTTCCTTCCCACTGCTCTTCCTAAGGTGACTCGAAACCAGTCACCTGAACCCTAACAGAGCTGTCTTAGTTGGGCTCCCTGTCCCCTATCTTCCTGCTCTCCAGTCCACCTGCTGGGCCTCGCCTACTACCTGCAGGATGGAGTCTTTGTTCGTTAGGATGACAGCCAAGGTGGGTCATGGTTTGGCCCTGCTCCTCTCTCCAGGTCCATCTCTTGTGATGCTTCCTCCTTCCTCCACTGCCCAAAACTTTGCCTTCACCCAACCAGCAGAGTGCTGGACATCCCAGCCTGCCGGTCACCTCTCCTTCTCATTTCCCTTCTTTACTCCGCATGACTGGAATGTTCTTCCCCCGTTTCACCCAACTGCAAACACTCCCCTTTCAGGACTCAGCTCAAGCCCAGGGAGTCTTGACCCTCAGGGTGGAATGACCACTTCTCTCTTGAGCCCCAACTGAACCCAACTAAAACTGTGGAGTCTCCTATTGTAACTCTGATCACACTTTTTCTGCAAGTATTTAATGTCATGCCCTCCTCCTCCTGCTATGTATTCCTCGAGGACCAGAAAATCTCTTGTTTTCTCACCAACTTCTAGTAGAGTTCTTAATAAATGTCGCATGCATTTGTAAATGAACATACACCCCTCAACACACACTCAGACTCTTAAGGTTTCAAGCCTGAGAACATGATGGGACTACGAGACCTCCAGCTGGTAGGAAGAGTTCATTTTTGAGGCAAAATGGGGTGAGATAGAGAGACTCAAGCTTGAAGTGATGGGATCGCACGATGTCTATCAGACTTCTAGAAGGGGAACCGAAGCTCAGGTGGGTGGCAGAACTGAGAGTAATTAATGCCAAGATGGGTGTTGGAATAGAAGCTATTTTTCTTTGTTTTAGTTTTCTTTCATTACTGAAACTATACAACTCCATAGCATAAAGCAAAGCTTTCTAAACATCAGAACGCATCCCTGGGACTTAAAACCCTAAATCAGATGACATAAATGAAGACTTGGCACATTGCTTCTGAAAGCTTGTCAATTCTGTGCCACCACAGGAAGCCAGCACAGACGCCTGCTTGGAGCCCTGACCACTTCCAGCGGATTTACCAAGTCTGGCTACTCAAACAAGTGTCTCAGGGGTCCCAGACATGGAGGAGGTCCTTGTCTATGCATTCAGCCCTGGAATCAAAGCAAAACAAAGGCACAGTGTGTGACTTTGCTAATCATTCTTCTCCTCCAGGAGAAGAATTCATCCATTGACTAGGGCACAGATAATACTACATGTTCCACCAGACTCATTTCCTTTTCCTCCCAGGCACTAAGGAAGACTGCATTCCCCAAGCTCCCTTGTAGTCACACTGGGTGCTTGTAATTAAAGCTCTGACTTTGTAGACTGGAAAGAAGGGATGTTCATCACTTCCCAGACTGGCCACAGAATCTCTTACATGACCCTCCCTGGTCTTTCTCCCCATTCCACACTGACCCCAGATGACAAACTTGGAAGGAAATCGGGTCCCTGAATAACTATGGAGTGAAGCTCCCACTCTCTCCCTCAGTTCACCTGCATGGAACTTTCATGTAAGCAAGAAATAACCCTGTTAGATTAAGTCATGAGGATTTAGATGTTCTTTGTTCTATCAGGTAGCCTTACCTACCCTGACTAACACACTATATTAGCCATGACACACTGGGAAAATACTCATCCATTCAGCATTTGCTAAGCAACTGCTAATGGCAAAAAACTGTGTACTATTTACAACAGAGGGAAGGAGAATTCACCTGTTGGACCATGAGCTTCTCAAATTCCTCCACAATCTCAGGTAAACTGAGCCACTTGACTCCTGGCAAAAGGGCAAGGACCCGGCTGCCCATCTTCATCAGCAGCAGGTCCATCTGCACCTGAGCAAGCAGGCCAGGATGCAACACCTGCCAAGAAGAGGAACGGCGAGACAGGGGATGGCTCAGCCAGGAGGGCACACTCACCCAGCAGAGCTGGGTCCCCCTGTCAGTGGAGAGTCAGCCAGCTTCTCATCAAGCAAAGGGCAAGCGGTCCCAACACCCAGGATACTCCTGCCTCCCCTGAGGAGATGTGAAGGCAGCGCCCCTGCACTGCACTCAGCTTCTCTGGGAAGAATAGGTGGGCTTTTCCTTCCAAATACGGTAAGTTTAGATCAGTGGCTCCCAAGCCACTGATTAGCAAGCATAGAAGTCACCATGGGTTGCTTGGTGAAAATGTGGACTCCCAGGCCTCCTCCAAGACCGGCTGAATCAGACTGGCTGGGAGCGGGGCTGGGAATCTGCATTTGACCGAGTACGTCAGGTAGCTGAGTCAGGTAGTCTAAAGCCTGGAAAATACTGCTCTAGAGGCACAGAACTCCTGAGGTGGGATGGAGAGCTCTGGTTTCAGGCTCCAGTTCTGTAACTCATTTCCTACAGGAAACTGGCCAAGCTGCACAACCTCTGTCAGCCTCCTGTTTAAAACATGCAGACAATAGCCCTACCTCCACCTCAAATCCTTTTAGCAATAAACTGGAGAATGAAGTGTAAGAAAAGCATGCTTACTTCAGGCATCTAATAAAGATTAAATGTTGCATCTGGCATGACAGGCCCATTTCCTGGTATACAGCAGGCATCCACTCCTTTTTAGTTCAGTGTCTCCCAAACATGCCTGATCATGTGAATCCCTTGCAGCATTTATAAAAAGCCAGGCCCAGGCTCCTCCCTTGGAAAGATGATTCAGTAGGTCTGAAGTGAGTCGCCCTGAGGAGGGTTTTTACCCCCAGCAGGTAAGAGAGCTCTGAGGTGTTTGCCTCTTGTGTCTGAGAATTCTGATGGAGCCCAGGAAGGGGTGACCGGAAATGAAGAGCGAAGGGAGCCACTTCTGTAAAATGAACTCCGCCCTCTTGGGCTCACCCCAGCACACCTAACCTAGTCTGTCTCGGATTTATCCTGATCCCCGAGTAGGAGGTCAGCTGGATGGTGGGTCCTCCACCCTCAGAGGCAGTAAACTCCAAGCCCTCTTCCTTTTCCTTTTTCAAACCATTCGTACCGCCTCTCCCTCCAGCCAAGAAATCAAACAACTTGCACACCACAGGCACTCAGATAATGGTCAAGCTAATAGACATCAATGGAAGGCAATGTGGGGTGATTTGCAAAGGCAGGGTGGGGTTCCTGATCTAGGCAGCTCTGTGGAGTCAGTGAGATTTTAGAGATGGGAAGGGCCTGGCTGAAAACATCAGAGCACTTACTTTCACCGCCACTGGGATGAGGTGATCTGACTCAGGTCCGTGGGTGGGCCCTGAAGCCTGGGACAAGACTGCATTCGATCCAACCAGGTCAGCTTTAGGGAAGAGCAGCCTTTCTAGAAATGACTGGTCAGCAAGACTTCCTTGAGGCCCCCACACCTTCCCCAGATGTCCAAGGTGCTCTCTCAGTTCCCGGACTGCCCCAGCTTCCGAAGAAGGCTGCAGTCTGGAGGCCTTGGCAAGTCTCTGGATGCTGTCATTCTCCAGGAAGGCAGGATTGGCACGTGCTTTGTACACTTGGGCCACACAGCCTGAGCCCACAGGTTCCTGCTTCTCAAAGCAGAGGACCCGCCCCCAGTCCTCCCCAAATGCCTCCCGTAGGAAGTCTTCAGTGTGAGTCCAAGCATGGGGAGTCACCTGGACATGCAGCTTGGAGAACTGGGCACAGAAAGCCTCCGAGAAGAGATCTCGCCGGGTGCTGGCCCACTGGCCCAGTTTGATGTACGTTGGGCCTGAGGTCTCAGTGGCTTTCAAAAGCAGGTGGAGCCAGAGGCTGGAGACACTGGGAGCCAGGTAAGTGAGGGGGTAGAGTAGAAGGAGGGGAAAGAATTTCACCAAGAGAGCGCCAGCCCTAAGCCAGACACGCAAGTGCAGAAGGAGGCAGTCTAGCCGCCCCTCCTGGGGGACTCTCTCCAGTGGCACATTTTCAGCCAGGTCACTCCACCTAGCCCTTTGCCGACACAGGTTCTCAGGGACCTTGTCACCAACGTCCTCATAGGCTGAGATGAGTTTGGGCAAAGTGCCAAGCAGAAGCCAACAGAGTCTAGCCTTGTGAGAGCAGCCAGAGAGTCTCAGAAGGCCGAGTTCCTTTCTGAGCTCAAAACTCCTTAGGTGAGACAAGCAGACCCTGACAGAGAAGCGCCAGGGG
This sequence comes from Camelus ferus, assembly GCF_009834535.1. NCBI lineage: Eukaryota > Metazoa > Chordata > Mammalia > Artiodactyla > Camelidae > Camelus > Camelus ferus. The sequence goes on along the minus strand of NC_045702.1, from coordinate 17,041,865 downwards.
ATCACCATCCTCTCCCAGAGGTCCACGGCCTAGGTTGCCTGCCCTTGACTTAAGGAGCATCCATCTATGGTCATTCTTTTCGCAGGGCTGACATGAGTCCAGGGCTCCAGTTGAATATTTCACTTAAAATGGGTAATTGTAAGGTAGGCGACGCTCAGACCTCTTCTTCCGCGTGCAGTCTAAGCCCCGTCCTGCTCCCGGTCCTGCCCGTGCAGGGCCCCCCCCACCTCCGGGCCCACAGCCTTGCCCCGCCTCCGCCAGCAGGAGGGGCCGGGCCCATCAGTCCCCACTCCTTTCCAGGTACCTTGTCTGGGCCTAAGGCCCGAGGGCTTTCAGAACTGGGAGCAGGAGGGGCCAGGCCAGGCCCAGGACAGGACGTGACCTGCGCGAGGTGGCCGCGCGGGCTGAGTCAGAGCCAGGCGGCCACAGGGTGACCGCGCACGCGAGTCGGCGCGAGATCGCGGGGTGGCAGGGCACCCACCGAGGGCTGGAGCGGGGAGGCGCCGCGCAGGGGTCGGGTGGAGGGGAAAGTGCAGAGGCCGGCGGCGCCGAGCGCCTGGCTGGGCGTGAGGAAGAACCAGACAGGGCAAGGGGTTTAGGCCTGGAGCGGGGGTTGGGGGTAGTGCGCACGGCTGAGGACAGGCGCACGGATTAGGGGTAGGGGAGCCGGTTGGGGATGAGGGATGCAGAGGGCCGAGACCCCAAGGGCGGTGGGAGGCCCCGGCGCCAAGGGCGGGGAAGGAGGGTCAGGGCGCGGAGTGCCCCGTGATCTGCGTGCAGAGGGTCGGGGATATGGACGCGGAGAGCCGGGGATCGCGGCGCGGAGGGTCGGGGATCGGGGCGCCGTGGACCGCAGATCCGGGCGCGGAGGGTCGGGAATTCGGACGCCGACGGCCGGGGATCCGGGCAAGGAGGCCGCGCTGCCCGCGTCTTCCGGGACCGCCCGCCCGCCGACTCCGGGACCGCCCCTTAAAGCAGACGCTGCTCGGACGCCCGCAGAGGCTCACCCAGCCCTCGGGTCGTTCACCCAGAAGGCCAGCGTCCTCCACGGCCCTTCTCGCCCCTAAGGTATCTGTCTCTCCATAGACACCTTTAGCTTTCCTTCCTCAGACCGCGGAAACGCTGGGTAAATTGAAAGCCAGTTCCTCAACACACGTCTGGTTTTCAGCTGAGCAGGACGGGGTGGGTGGTGGGAGGGGTGGGGTGGGGGTGTTGTCCTTGGACGGCAGGAGTCCCTGGCTGCACTGATTTGGGGAATGCGTTCGGACCTTGGGGAGTGGCTCCAGAAGGACCATGATCAGTCATTCAATCAATACTTATTAAGCCCAGTAAGTATCTCTTAAACTCAATCTAATATTTATCAAGGCTAAATAATATGTATCGTGATGGGTCCTGGGGACATAGAGACACACATCCTGACCTTACAGGCTCTGCATTAATGAGGCAGACCCCACAGGGGGCACGTACTATGCAATGCAAAGTGTGGTAAGAGCCATGGAAGCAATGGAGAATGGGGAGAACGGATAGGATGGAGGCGGCTGGGGAGGGGAAGGGACGGCGGGGGTGGGAGGGTGTTCTGCCGCAGAAAAGAATAAAGCCCCCAATAATATGGACTTTTGTGTGAAGTTTTTGGGGAGTTTGCTTAACCTTGAAGAACCAAAGGAAGGTCAGAAAACTTCAGAGAGCACGAGGGAGTGGAACAGAGCTTGGAAATCAGCCAACACAGCCAGGGAAGGCCTGGTGGTCCTCTGCTCTGCTCTTTGGGGTTTATGAGCTGCGGTTCCACAGTCACCTCCATGTATACAACCCTGTATCTCCACGTGGGTTCCAGGCTTCCACAGAAGTCTGCCAGGGGTGGGTCTGTGGGCCTCACAAGTGGAAGGGGCCTTGGGACAGAAACTAGGATGTGGGCCACCTCTGCTGCTGGAAGTGTGACTGCCACTCACAGCCTAAGGAGCACCTGAAACAGGCTGTCTATAGAGACAGAAATGGCTCCTCCTGCACTGTTGACTAACAATCCATTTCCCATTTCCACAAGATGCTACAGACCCCTTTGAAGTTCCCACGACAGAAGTCACACCTACCACCACTGGTTTCAAATACGGTCAGCCATTAACTTTGTCCTCCTAGCTTCCTCTGATTTATTTGCCCACCCTGTCCCAAAGGTGTAGAATAGTCTTGTATTCCTCTGATTCACCAAAGGGCTTATTGAGGACTTAATTTGAAACCAGAGGCCCCAGGTTCTAGTCCCCTAATTAGAAGGTAACCACATTACCTCTGGTGAGTCTTTCTGGGCCTCTGTTTCTCCTTAAGCAAATTGGAGAGAGGAGTCTGACTAAAGCTATACAAATTCTCTAGACTTACATTTATGATTCTGGCAATTAGCTATCTTTAACTGTTCTTAAGAATAAATGTTAACTAACATCGTCATTTATATTATCTAGATAAATAAAAGTTGTTCTGTTTCCCAAATATGGAAGAAACATCATGGAAAGTCAAGAAGGCCTTTGTGGCATCCTAGAAATTCATCTAAAGCAGTGGCTCTCAAACTTTAACACCCATCAGAATCACCCAAGGGCTGTCCCATCCCAGTGTCTGATTCTGTAGGTCTGGAGTGGGGCCTGAGAGTTTGCATTTCTAACTGGTTCCCATATGCTTCTGCTGGTCCTGGGAACACAATTTGAGAACTATTGATCTTGTGGTGGTGGTGGTGTTGGTGGTGGTGATGCTGGTGTTAGTGATAGTAAAAAAGGTGCAGCATCTCAAGGAGTTATAGTCACCTAAACAAGTGAAGTTTAGGGATTTCTAGGGCCCATGTGAATTTCAGTTAGGACAACAATGCCATACATATTAAGGCACCATGGACAGCAAATCAAACAGATCAAATATGAACCCTAAATCAAAAATTGTAAGGACAACCTTTAAAAATCACAGATTGATTTGCAGTCAAGCTACTTCTCACATGGGTAACTATGTAATCTGTTTCATGATTAGTAACAGCATGAATATATTTAGAATGATTAATGAACTGAGACTAAATATACAAACACACTGGCGAGACCATATATGGCAATAGAACTCTGACCTACAGCCCCTATAGCAATCAGCCCAGAATAGTCAGGACTTGGTCAATGACTGCCAGCTTCTCTAATTTTCGCCCCCATTACCAACTCAAGACCAACCAGAGAAAGCCAAATATCCTTTCCAAAGCATCACACGAAGTGCTCTGGGCCCCAGCCTCCCAGTGCAATCTCCCATCAGGGCACCTGAAGCCTTTTCTTTTTTCTCCATAAACATTTCCAGCATTTGATCCTCCACTTGTACTTGTATCTCTGCCAAATGCAAGTGAGTAGCTGACTCCTTTTCTACAGAAAGCTCTGAATAAACAACCCGTTTGTTCATTTGGGTAGTCTTTGTTTATTCCTGCAGAATCTTCACAATGGTAAGCAAGCCCCTAATAATCAATAGTTACAAGTTCTCAGAAACGTGCTTGCTGGTATTAACCCTAGCACCACTAGGTGGCACCATTCACTTGTGAAGTGCTTGCAAAGCTCTGGATTCCGGACAGGCTGGGAAAGAATGGGAGGGGGAAAGAGGTGCAAAGACCCACCTGGCTGTGCTAATTTTTCACTTGAACCAAATGACTGTAATTTTAGCATCTCTCATGTAATATTGTTACATAGCAGATGTGATGGAGGGCAAGTATTTGTTCAAGATCCTGGGGAAGGGGACTTGACTGTCTCTGGGGTTTTCCATGTCTGCACTTTTGACATTTGCGACAGAATAATTCCTTTTTGGGAGAATGGAGGGGCAGGGGAAGCTGTCCTGTGCTGGTAAGATGTTTAGTAGCATCTCTGGCTTCTAACTTCTCAATGCCAGAATCATCCTCCTTTCCCAATTGTGACGATGAAATATATCTGCAAACATCGCCAGATGTCCCCTGAGGGAGTCAAGCTGCCCCTAGGTGAGGACCACTGGGCTTAGCTTCTTGCGGAGGGAAGTTCTTTGCTGAGACCCTTTCAGCATCCTGCCCTCCCCCATCACACACACTTTTTTCAGAACAGAAGAAAATTGGGGAAGAGACACCCCTGCACACGCCTGCTGCAGCCAACCCGGGGGCAGGCTCTACACCAGCGTGTCTCCAGTGGGAGCTTGAGCCACCGCCACCAAAAACACCTGGGTACCTGTAAAACGGCAGACCCCTGGGCCCCATCCCAGGGCCCCTGCATTCACATCCCTGTGGGGAAGAGTAGAATCTACTTTTTTCCCTCACAACCCCAAGAGGACTGTCAGGCAAATAAAAAGTGTGAAAAGCACTGACCCCATCCTACCCTGTCATGCTGGTACACCTGGCCTGCAGGTAGCTCCTCAGAAAGTTGGACCCTGGCGTGAAAATTCTGGCTCTGGGCCACACATATACATCTGCTCCCTAAGCCAATAGAGTAGAAAATACCAGAAATCATACTGGAAAGAGACACTAAGGGAGGAGGCTGTTGTAGGCCTGGCTGCCCCTCCCTGTCCCCGCTGCAGTGATTTTCCATCCCATCCTTGGCCCCTCCCTGCCTGCTCCTTTCTCTTTTCTTCTTTTCAGTTGAGTTGTTTCCATTACTTCTCATGAGATTTCTCCTCCCCTGGTTCCCACCTCGTGGCTTCCTGGATGGTTGCTCTGGTTGTGCCCTGGTGCGTGTGCAGCTCCTGTGCAGACACGGGGCCTGGGCAGGTCCCCTCCCTCCTTCCACTTGAGAGGTTTGGCCCTGCCTGTGGAAGGGGAGCCCTTCAGCTCTGCCCTGCTGTGCCCCACCACGCTGCGGGCAGCTCTGCCTCTGCTGGTCTTTTAACCAGGTCCTCCCTCTGTTTGTAAACTGGGCAGATGAGAACAGTAGCTCCTGATGGTGCTGGCAGCAGAGCCGGGAAGGGGTTGTCTGGGGTTACACTGCTGGGCTCATTCCGGCTCTGGCACTCTCATGGTGGCCTTGGGCAGGGCACTGGCTCTTCTTGGCAGTTACTTCATTGGTAAATGAGGCTGCTGTGAGAACCTACCTCCTAGGTGATCTCTGGGAAGCCTGATGCTCCCTGGCACACGGTCGGTCATACAAGAAAAAGCCAAATGGAGATGCACACAGGCAGCGGCTTTGTGCTTTCTCCGCCTGCCTGAGAAGGCGGGGGGCTGCGAGGGACCTGAGGGCCATCTGGCCTCATCTCCCCAGGAACCTGAGACCCACAGACAAGAGTTGCCTTACCAAAGGTCACACTGCTATCTGTGGCAGTCAGAAGTCACCTGGCTTGCCTTTGGCCAATATTTTAATTTTGATTTGATTTGATCTGAGAGATATAGGAAGTGAACCAGAGATTAGGGCTTTCCTGAAATACGACCCTTCAAGCCAGGTGTGGCGTCTGAGAGGCAGCACGGTGATTTACAGCCATTTGGAGGTCTAAATTAGGCTGAGATCAGGGCCCTGGGTGGGTGTTAGCAGAGGGGACGAACTTGCAGGCTTTAAGTCTGCGGGTGTGGTGCCCAGATACTAACATGATGTGATGAAGATGTTTAAAGTGGATTCTCACCTCCCCCTCATGTCTGAGGAGATTGCCTGGTTGGTCAGGAAATAGAAGAGAAGGCTCTGGGAAGCAGGATGTGGGAGCCTTGCGTCCTCGGCACCATCCAGAGCTGGTCCGGCTGTCCTACTGTGTTCTGGAATCACAGTGCACAGGAACAGCCAGACCTGCCTAAACACAGAAATTCATGCCTCTGGAAGAGTATCTCCATCACCATCCTCTGTTCCTTTCCCTCAAGTTCAACTGGATCTTCCAGAAGGGAAAGAGGAGGATATATGCACAGAGGGTTTTGGGCATGGAGAGTATACAACTCGAGACTTTGCCTAAGGGTGAATGATGCAGACCATCCATGACTTTGTTCTCTACTTTTCATCATAAACACACTAATTCCTGTAAAGTTATGAATGTTTTAGTTCTTTGTGGGAAAAAAAAAAGACCCTTCAAAGTAAGCTAGGGGCATAGGAGTGAAACAGATGGTGCTTATGCAGAAATTACAGCTCACTGTGATATTTGCCAATTTGGTGATTCTTTAAGATTTCCAGTGGTGCCCTGACAAATGTCAGCAGTCTGTGGTGAAACCAATGCCACTTACTCCAGAGTGCCTCCTACAGGGCCCCGACAGCTTCCAATCTCCCAGCCCCAGCACAGGAGGTAGAAGGCAGGAAGGCATGAATAAGACAGAGACAGAGAAGGAACAGAGCACTCAACTATAGCAAAGACAGGCCCTTCGCAGCCAGGGGAAGATGTAGGAGTCCCAGGGCCCTTGGTGTCTGGCTCTGCTCATGCCTTCCCCTGGGTGGCCTCCACTCCCCCTGCCCCATCCTTCCCCTCCCATCCCACACCCCCTGGATGACATTAGATTGGGACCAAGAACAAACCAAGCTCGGGTTTGAGGTTTGGGTGGGATGCTTGGCTTGGTTTTGTTTCCTCAGAGGGAGGCAGCCGGGGGTTGTGGTGGGACGGGAAGGCGCTCACATCCAGCTGTCTCTAGGCAGGGGAGGATGGGCCACGGATAGGAGCAGCATGGACCCAGGCCGGCAGGAGGGAGATGGCTTCCTGGGAAGGAAAGGAGCAGGATGCCTGTGAGAGAATGAGGGGCCCTGCCGCCAGTCCAGATGGCTCTGTCCTTGGGCTCAGGTCCACAGTCAAGAGATGAGTAGGCATGTCAAGGTGAGGCTGTGGACTTTCCCTGCCCCTAAAACAGGCTCCTTCCTTGCTCTACCTCATCCAATGTCATGGCCCTAACCATAGATAAATGATTCCTCTCCCCATGCCAGCTTTCTAGATAAAATAATAATAATTAAAAAAAAAAGTAACCAAACTTCTTATCCATCATCTACTGCGTCTTTAACTTTCAAGGATGCACTGGCAGGCCGGTGGCATGGAGATAGAAGTTCCTGCTAGGCAAGGAGCAACAAGGAATGGGCCAGTGGCCCAAGCAGGGGGTCTCCAATCTCCAAGAAGGGGTGTCTGAGATGCCTGTGCCTTCCAGAGCGGGGAGCATAACCTGGACTTGGGTTGAAGGCTGATCCAGAAATCGCTTCATTGTGGCTGGCTGTGGGCAGAGCAGTTGCTCTCAGGCAACCTGGCGTGACAAAAAGAGAGGCTTGGGCTTGTGTGACCTCAAAGAAGTCTTAGAACTTGGTTTTCCCACCCCGAAAATGGTAGGGATGATATTCAGTTGCCCAGGAGCAGTGGGGTGGGGTCGCATGGCGTAGCACAGGTGAAGCGTCCTGGCGCTGCAGAGACACCCAGAAGTGCTCAGCATCCTCAAGGAATGTCAGTGGACACTGAACACTTTGGGGGAGAGTAGATGTTCGAAAGGCTCTTTCGCAGACTCTCTTGCCGTCGTATTCCAGCTAGCCATCTCCCTTTCCTCGTCCCTCAGTTCTCCTTCCCTCGGCTTATCGCTGGGAGGAAGCGGGCTCTGTGCTGCCCGCTGCTCTCTCCTCCCGCACAAGGCCCTGGACCTAAAAGGGGCGGGGGCGGGGGAAGCTCAGTTCTGAGTGGGGAGAAGACACACTGCCTGTGCTCGCCTCACTCCCTGAACCCTGGGCACCGCTGGACTCCTGCAAAGAAAAGAGATGAGAATAACAAACGGGAGCTAAGGTAGAGTACCCCCCATGGGCCAGGCCCAGTACTACACCCTGTACTTGAAGACCTGCTTTAATCCCCACAGGATGAGGGCGGTTATAGCGGCTATTTCCACCCCCAACCCCACCCCCACCTCCGTACAGGTGAAGACGCTGAGAGTTAGAGGCCAAGTCACCTGCTGCAGAGCCGTATTTGGCCGTCTGTCCCAGATCCATGCTCCTTAACTAGATGCTAAAGGAAGACGAGGTCAGTGGGCAAGAGATGGTCTGCAGAGTCTCATGGGTGCTCTAGGTGGAAAAAGCAGGATTCAAGATCAAGAAAAATTACCTCTGTCCCCCTCCTCCCACCCGCACCTTTCCCCACTGAAACCAGGCAGTCTCTCCCACTCTCATCCTCATTTTCCAATGTGAGGAGAAGCTGAGGACGGTCAGGAAGGGCAGAAAGAAGAGAGGAACGGAGTGGGTCTTCCAGGCTCTAGTGCACAGCCCCCACCTTGGAGGGCCACCCTGACCTCTGGAGCTGGAGAACCAGGGCTGGAGAAGGCGGGGAGAGGGGGGAGCGTCAGCTGGGAAAGCTCCAGGGAGCCAGCAAGGGATGGGACAACACAGGAGAGGAGGGGAGCCATGCATGGGAGGGACTTCTGCCAGGGCGACAGAACCATTAGATGACCCAGGGATGAGAGCAGCCAGCCCTGAGGAACAGTGCAAATTGGGGCTGTGATAGGCAAGCAGGGATGGAAACTTGCAAAGCATAGACCCCAGCATCGCTCATCAGAGTCCGACCCAATGAACTGAGGCAGGAATATTTTTCTAAAACAAGTTACTGTCTAGAACTCAAAAATGAAGGAGCAAAGGAGTGGCAGCGTGCCACTTAAGAGATGCCCCAAGGGGCTCTCCAGCCTCCTGATTGTCCACCTGAGATGTGACTGGCAGTTGGAAAGCTGCAACACTGACGGTAGCGGCCTGTTCTGTGCACTGGGTTGGGGCAGGCAGCCAGCTGGGCTCTCAGCTCAGTTGTTTTCCATTTGCCCTTCCCTCCACTTAGCCAGTTTGCCTCATGATACCCTGGGGCCCAGGGAGTAATGAATCCTCAAGAAGCTGTCTCTGATCTTTTTTTAACAAGTGAAAATTTATTGAATGATACTTAAGCAAACAAAACAACAACTTATGTGTTTACACTTTAAAAAAGCTGCTTACCCTTATAAATTGGTATTCTAAAAGTTTACCATGCTTCCGTGAGCCAGTTATGGCATGAAGGAGTCTTGGGAGCTTTAAGAAGCCTGAGAACAGGTTTAAAGATCTTGTGGAATGAGTAAACCTCCCAGTGAAGGAGACAGAATTTTTCCCTGTGACTTTGATATCTGAAAGGTCCCTCAAATCTCAGGCTCCCAGTGCATAAGGACTGCCTAGGCAGTATCTAATGTTCCCCATGTTCTGCAATCCTTTGTTTTCTCTTTCCCTTCTCTCCTGCACACCCTTTCTGTGGATTTGTAGATTAAGCCTCTCTCTCTCATCTTCTACCTTGCCTAGGCTTTAGGCCCCTCCGTCCAGGGGTCCCTGAATTAAAAACAAGAATAACTTTCCTCTGGATAGAGATGGTCCTGGAACCCTCCCCCCTGCACCCGTAAATCACCACTGCCAGTTCCATCTCCCTTTCATCAGTGACTCCTCTGATCAAAAACCTTCTGTTCACCCCCCACACACACACACAATTGCCCTCAGCATAAATCGCCCCACAGCATTTTCATGTGGACTTCTTATTTGAGGGTCCTAAATGCTGCGACCCGTGCTCCTTAATAGTTTGTCCCACGCAAAGTCGGGGGCAGCAGGCACCATAAAGTCACTTCTCTGGGAAGCTTCCCCCCCCCCCACCCCCCGCCTGGTTTGGGAGACTTGTGCCCTGTGCTCAGAGTCCCTGGTCTTTTACTGACAGTGTCAGGGTGTCGGAGCCACAGCCAGAGGGCAGTCTGCAAGGGGCGAGGGTGGTGGCTGACTCGCTGCCTAGGCTGTCCCAATCCCCAGCCCCGCGTCTGAGCCCTCGTAGGTGCCCCACAAACGCGTTAAATGACTGGAGTGAACGGAGAGCAAGGAGTGTCGCCGCCACACTGGGGCATCTGTCTCAAGGGCTCAGTTCCCGGGCCAAGCGCCTCACACGAATAAAGCACCAGCCTGGCAGAGACAGACCCATGCCTCTCGGTGGGCTCCAGCAAAGAAGGGGTTAAGTCACCGTCTCCCCACCCCCCAAAAAAGGGCGAGGGGAAGAGTCCGGCAGAAGGTCTTGTTTACTGGAGCCGCTCGAGTCCGCGCGGCCCTGGGAGAGGCGTTGCCGTGGCAACGGGCCGGGCGCCCGCCAGCTGCGGATGAGCTCACTGAGCCGCGGCGGGCGGGGGGCGGCGGGGCGCGCGGCCCGGCTCAGAGCCACCGCGCCGCCGGGAGAGGAAGGGGCTGCCGGCCGAGCCCGCCCTCCACTCGCCCACAGCGGCGGCCGGGCGGCGGGGACGTGAGCGGAGGTCGCCGGGAGAGGCCCGGCCGACACGAGCGCGGGGGGCTGCGGGCCATGGCGCCCCCGGCCCCCGCCGCCCGCCGCCCCCGCCCGCCCGGGCGCCCCGGAGCAGCGCCTCGGAGCCCGCGGAGCCGCGGCCCGCCGGGAGGTAGGGCCAGGCCGGGGGGGGGGGCGGGCGGTGGACGGCACGCGTGCGGGGACCGCGGAGGGCACGAGCCGAGGGCGGGGGAGGAGACGGCGGAGCTGCCCCAACCCGGAGCTGGGAAGTGGCGCTCTGCAGACCGCAGGCTGCGGTTCCTGGGTGCGGACGTGGGGGACCGAGGCGCTTCAGCCTGACCTGCAGGACTTGAGCAAGGTCCTATCCAGACGTCCTTCTGGTAGTTCGGGAAGCCGTCGTCCCGCGCCGAGGAAACCTGCAGAAACCGGGCAGGGTCCCAGGGGGCTCAAGAGTAAGAGTGTGTGAGTGTGTGAATGTATGTGTGTCGAGGAAGAATCGAGAAAGTTTGAGCTGCCAGACCCCCCCTCACTGGTCAGAATGTGAAGTCTTGGGAAAGCAGGAAGGTAAAGATGATTGCTCATTTCTCCCACTTTTCCCCTAAGGATGAAGTTGGGAGCAGATGCAGCCCAGGGGGAGTCTTCACAACACAGGATATAATGATTTGTAGGAGGGTGACAGGGAACTGTCACCTTTGGACAGGATCCAAAGCCCTGAGGAGAGCCAGACCTCAGCAGAAGAATCCTGTCCTTGAGGGGAAGCTGGACATTGCCCTCCAGGGGCAGAGACTGGGGCAAGGGGACTGCAGTGGCTTTGTTGTAACCAGCTGGTGCTGGGGAAGGAGCAGGCGGACTTCTAGCTCGTGCTGAGATGTGCTTCAGGGATGCGACTTTCCTGGTGTTGTAAATGACTCACCGAAATAATGGCCCGAGGGTAGGAGGGTTGTAATAGGCACTTCTATAATTTTGTTATTAGACTCTTAAACCCGTGGTGGTTACTACAGAAAAGGAACAAAATCATTCCTGCTTGCATCATCAAGTATCAAACACACCAAAGGAGAAGAGTAGGACATCCCTGGTGCGGGCCGTCTAGGATGAGCAGACTTCTACCAGAAATCAAGAGCAAACTGTAACTGTTTTTAGGGCAGTGAAAAGGATGGCAGAGAGGCTGGCCTCCAGTCCTTTTATTCTGGAAGATTTGAACCCTGCCTGTGTCAAGTATTCATTCACTTAACAGCTCTTTGTGCTAGGCGTTAGGGTCAGAGTGATGAATGATATCACTCTTCATTCGAGGCAGTCACCATTTTAGCTGGGTAGTTAAATTAAACCCAGTCCGCATCTGGCTTGGCCTTGAGTGCTGTGTGCCCCGGAAACTCAGAGCAGGGCCACCCAGTTCAGGGGAGGCACACAGAATAAGTAATGCCAGGCTCAGCCCTGAAAACCTCTTCACCCACAGAGCAGGGAAGGTTGTTTCAGGCTGAGGGAACAGCATGTGCAAAGTTACAAAGAGTGGGGACAGGCAAGTGTGGGAAAATTTATGGTTGCAGTTCGGGGCGGTGGGTAGATGGGTGGAGGATGATTTTGCTGAAGCAGCAGCAGTGGGATCAGCCTGTATCTTAGCAAGCTCGCTTTGGTTGTTGGGTGGAGGCTCAGAGGAGCATGAGACCAGGGCCTTGCAGCACCCAAGCTAGAGTTACTGACGTGCAGATGACGCCAGTGGAGAGGTGGGATGGAAAGGTCCAAGAGATAAAGAGGTGGGACCTGGTGACAGCCTTGGGCACAGAGTCAGATAACTTAGACAAAAATGAAATGCAGAAAAGCTCAGGAGAAAACAAAGCAAAGCAAAAGGAATGGATATTTTGAATGGCCTGAATGTAGCAGATTACAACACTTGGACAGTCAATTTGGCTGTAAACTTTCTGGCAGCTGAGAGACAAACAAAAATACACTGGATTGCACAGTTTTGGATTTTGGACAAGATAAAGCATACAAATTAATTTTCAGGCCAAAATTTTTCCTGGAATTGAACTCAACTGGGAATGTCATGTGGAACTTTGTGTAAAGATTAAAGAGTGACATAGAAAAAACTTCATTGTCAGTTGTTACAGAAGACGGGAAGATAGAATTCCACGTGACTCTCTTTCTTTACCACCTTCCTGTTATGACTTGGAGACAGACTGCATTTCTGTGGGGGACCAAGAGTCAGCTCAGGCTTGTGGGCAGTCGTGGTACAGGGCAGCGAGGGCCTGGGGCATCCTATGTGGAGGAGCCCAGGGTCTCACAAGTGTAGGAAGAGGTGATACCTACTTCAGTAAATGTAGAGAGCAAAGCACCCCGGTGCCCAGCCATGAAGAGGGAAGCAGGCATACCCCAGCGTGGCCCACAGGCAGGTGGGCTGAGATGGGTCTGAAGAAGGGGCCTGCTAGGGCAGAGTGTTGGGAAGGTTGGCATCCAGAAATCCTGACCAAAGAGAAACAGAGAGTGGGAAGAGCATCTGAGGACTCCATTCAGCTGGGCGAGTCCACTTCCCCTAGTGGGCCAGGTCTTTCTGCCCTTGGACCTGCTGTTGAGCCTGCTTCTAGGGGTGGGACTCAAGACACCAGAGGTCCTCTCTTCTGAGGTCAGGGAGGGTGGGAAACTTGTTTGCTGCATAAAGAATGTTGCAGAAGATTACGGAGTGAGGGCTGGGAGGTTCTAGTCTCAGTCGCAAACCTCCGGGCCAGGCCCTGCCCGTTGGATTCTGCAGAAGGGACAGAATCTGCAGAATCTGTGTCAGTGCCCTCCTAACGTGCCCTCCAAAGTTGAAACCACTTCTTGCCAACTGTAGACGCCTTAAATTCACCTTGAGTCAGGATGATAGTTTACTACCCCCTCCCCCAATCACAGTTCTTAACATTTTTAACTCAGGGTACACATTAGAATACATATTTAAATGCTAGTTGCAGAGGGAGGGGGGAAGGCATTTTTTTTAAACAACTGGTGCCTGGGCCCCACGCCAGGCCAAGAAAATCAAAATCTCTGAGCATGGGCCCTGGGAATCAATATTTTTTAAAGGTTCCAGGTGATTTTTAAGGTACAGTCAAGGTTGAGAGCAGCTGCTTTAACATTTACCCAGAGAGTTCATTACAGCAGAGAACAGAAACCTCAGATTCCAAAAGCAAGGACTCCATAGAATTTAAAAGCCTGTTACTCATGATGAAATCAACTGGCTAGTCAGCCTTTGACATCAAGACCTAAAGCTATCTTGAACAGATACAGATAAGGAGGCGGGTAACAAACACATTTATGTGAAGCTCTGTGTGTGTGTGTGTGTGTGTGAAGCTTTTTTTTTTTTAGCAGAAGTTCTAAAAGCATAATTACAAGCCTTCCACAGTTAGATCTGTCTGGTCTAATACTATTGTATGCAGTGCTGCACCTTAGCCAAAACTGAAAAGCCTCAGCACCTTTCTCATTTTGCCTGGAACAAACATAAATCTATCTTTCTTGAGTGCTGAGCCTCTGAGCTCTGAGTTCTTTCTACTTCCCTCCTGGTATTCAAGTGTATTTGTTCTCTGACCTATGTCTTATAGATTGGAAAGAAGCTGAGAGAATTCATTTATGCAGTTTAACTATGCATAAAGTCTCAATCAAAAGGAATGAATCTCTAAGGGTTTAATTTCAGTAACTTGCAGAATATTAGGGGAGCTATTTAGAGGCTCAATGCCTTTCCCCAAAACCCTCAGGTACACCTTACAGGCAGCTGCTTCTTTGGCTATAAGCAAAGTTGACTCAGCTTCCCCCACTACCTTTGGAATCCAGCCCCCTTTTTTGCTTCCTGAGGGCCCTTGAAATGTCTGACAGTTACTCATGAGTGACCTCTGCTTATGCCTTGTGTCACGTCCAGTCTCCTGTGTCAAGATATGGTCCCTTCTTCCACCAGAACCAGACAGCCTCCACAGGTACCTGGGCTCTCTCTGAAACCCCTGCACTGGCCACCCAACAGAGGGTCTCACAGGCACGCCTGCCCCTTTAATGATAGGAGGCAGGTCAGTGCCTGGAACCTAGGTGAGTGATTGGTCAGCTCTCTACATTTGACATCCAAAAGACACCAATACATTGGGAAGCCAGAGTTAGACCCTCTTTTACCCTCGTGTTAAAATCATTACCTGATTTGGACATTTATCCCAACTCATTTTGCCTAGAAATTAAACCCTTTACCAGCCAAAGTCCAGAGTTGCTTTCTCTTTGGCTTCCCTTTGGCACATTCATCCTTGGCCTGTGGTTGGCTGAAAGAGGGATGAGCCTGAGACCCCCTTTTCTAGCTGGCTGAGCTACTAACACCCAACTTCCCTCTGTGTTTGGGAAGCGGAAGGTTCCTTGCACCCCTTCAGGAGGAAATGAGACCAGGACTGAGCTGAGAGTGGGGACAGGACAGGAAGTTGTGACTGTGACTGCTCTTCCATAGGACCCAGGCCCTGTCTTATCAGGAGGGCCTGTCAGACCAGTTCAGGCAGAGTATCAAACACACTTCCTTTGGTTGTTTTGTTTTCTTAAAAAGTGTACTTCACAATTTTCAGATGCCTTTTACATACATACTTTTATATATACATATATATATATGTAAACTATGAAAGTTAGGTTTGTTATAAAGTATTTAAGCAATATATAAAAAAGAATACAATGAATAATGGAAGTTTACCCTATACTGACTCCCTCCTCAGAGGCAGTCACTGTTTGGTATATACACCAAAGCCCCCAGGACTTCTTTTCTTTACATGTAATGTATTTTGTTTGTTTGTTTGTTACAAAAATGGAAGCACGCTATGATTGTTGAACAGTATTTTGTGACTAATTCCATGTGGGACATATGTAGTCCTCTCCTTCACAGCTGCCTAGTGTTTTTTATATAGGTTGACTTCGTTTGTTTAGCAAATTCTCTATCGACGAGCAATTAGTGGTTTCTGACTTTAGCCGCTGCAGTGGCTCCAGTATTTGCTCCCACATTTCTGTAAGATAAATTCCCAGAAATAGAATTGCTAGATGAAAAGATTTCAAAGCCAAATGCATACTGAATATATCTGTGCCCAGTGATGGATATTTTAAAAATAAGATTCTGATACTCAGTCTTTAAAAAATTATAAAATATATTACTCTCTCTCCCCTAACCCAAGTAAGGTAGATTACCTCTCTCTTTCCTAACTCACCCTAGTTCTCCCCTGAATTTACTATGAATTTCTATTTAAGCCAACATGAACATTAAACTTCATAGTGTGGTGCATTCATAGAGGCAATCTATTATTTTGAGTTTTGTTAAATTTAAAAAGGCAATGTATTAAAACTAGCATTTCTAAGAAATGTTTTATAGATTGTCATCCAACAAACTGTCCCAATTTTGTCTCTTGCTGTTGGTTTTGTTTTCCCAAAACCTTGATCCCATATAACTATGGTGGAGGTTGAAACCTGGGATGGGTGGAGTGGGTTGCACACCAGAGCCAACCCAGGGAAATAATCCAAGGTGCCTCCCTTTTTCTCCCTCAGACTTCCTGACTTTTCAGAGGCGAAGATGTCATAGGGTTGAATTTCATTTAGCACTAAGTTCCCCGCAGATCCCCTGTGGGTAATGGATCAGGTAACCATGTATAAAAGTGGGACATTTGGACAGTAAAAAGTGAGCACTAAAGATAAGTTGTTAATTGATATACAGCAGGCTTCTCCTGGGACCATCCTGCAAACGCAACTTGTAGCCACCTGGGAAGGGTTGGACGTGCCCATCCATTCGCCCTGCTGGTCCAGGTGAGCTGATGTAGGGACGTGATTCTCTCCCATCCCTCTGCCTCCCAGCCTTTCTTAGCCCCTCTAGAGTAGAGGCCTGAGTCCAAGGAGGAGGAGGGGACAGGTGACTAACCTGATGCTGCATGTCAACTTGTCCCCACTAAACAAATCAAAAGAGATGGGTACCACTGCCCTTGGCTCCCCACAGCTCACTACAGAAAAGGTAATAACTGCCTTTTCCCAGCAAATTGGAGCCATTAAAGCAGGGCACTTCTCTAATTTTATTTGGACTTCTCACATCCCTGGGAAATACAGACTCAACCTCCCCAGGTGACCAAGCAGAGGCATTTGTGTGGGATCACACAGCAAATCAGGATTAAAATTGACCTTGTGTGGTCAGGAGAAAAGTTAGCTGGGGAAGAAGCCATAGAGCACTGATTTGGTTCACTGGGCAGGAGCGATGGGGCAGCTGAGACATGGAACTTGCATCCCCTGCAGCTGGAGTGGGACCAGTTTCTCAGCCACAGACTTGGCCAGGGAGGTGGCTGCGAAGACACGGAGGAGCTTCCCAAAACAGCTTGTCTGTGCTCTCGGCTTCTGCCAGGGCAATGTCTCCAGCTTGCTGGGGACTCCGAGGGATTCTCCACTTAATACTCTGAGCGGCAGGTGAGAGTTGTTCAGATTTGGAATGAAGTGTGTGGTCATCCAACGCCAAGTCTAACTCCCTGGGATCTTGACATCCTTTACATCTGGTCCATTTCATCATCTGTGTTTGTGACAATCAACAAACATACCCAAGCTCCCAGGACATCAAAAAGGGACCAGTGTTATGTTTATCCTCCAGCTGAACTGATGCGTCTAACAGGACAGAAAAACATCAGAGAGGAGAGGATACTTGATGCCTCCCAAAACAACGAGACCTGGAGATTCCAGCATAACAGAGTCAGAGCCAAGAGAAGTGCCTATTCCAGGCTCTCCTTTCACCAGAACGCAGGACAGCCAAGATCCCTGGCCTGGGACAGAGAGAAGAGAGACTGGGAAAAGAGTCGGAGGCTGCTTCTAGGCACACATACAGCCCAGGTTCAGGCTGCCTTTGACCAGAGGAAAAGAGAAGGAGATGCTACTTTCAGGATGGGGAGCAGAGCCCCTGAAAGAGTGATGGTGGCAGGTCCACAAGCTCCTCCTCACGGCCCTGAGGTCTGGCTTCCATCCCTAACCGTCGGCAGAGACTTTATCCCGGGTTACTAATGATGCAGCCATTGGCTACTTCACTCTTCTCCTCGTGTTTGAGCTCCCTAATGTACGTGACATGCCTGACACAGGTCAAGGTTGATGTCAAACTGGTATGTTGACACATCTGTGCCACTTGTCAAAACGCTGAAATGCTTCTCTACTAATTGTAAATATTTGCTCTCCTGAGCTCCCAGTGTCCCGCAATCCTGGGACCCCTGTATATGAGATCCAGCTGTTAAAGGGCTGACAGTAAGGCCATTGTGATTGGCTGGTGTCTGAGCCCCACCTTAGGGAAGTATTTTGAGTATAGCTTCTTCCCTTGAGACACCACACCCTTTGGGTTGTCCTAACTGTCTTTGGAAAAGGAGATCTTCACTGATTCCTTTTATTCTTATTCAACAAGCATTTATACTGCACCCACAGTGGACCAAGATCTGGTCTAGACATTGTATAGTAATAAAAAGAAGCCAAATGCAGGTGTTCTGCCATCAGAGCTCCCTGTCCAGTTAGAAGGTCCAAATAAAGAAACAAAAAGGAACCGAATCAAGAGCTGGGAAACGGGGCAAAGTAAGAGTGACCCCACACCTCGATTCTTCGTGCTCTTCTTTTTCTTCACTTTTTCTTCAAGAGAGCTCATCTGTGTTTGCTGGGTCTTCAGCCGCATCCAGAGTTTACACCTCCAGGGTGGCTCTTTCACGGACTCTTTAGATCTTTACCTCTGACTTTCTGCTCTGTGCCTTTCCTCCTGAACGTACAAAAAGAAGACGTATCTTCATCACGTATCCTCATTAAGTTCCGAGGAGAGCAAACCTTCCCTCGCCTTTCTCATTCCAGAACATCTCCAAGTCTAGCCCGCCAGCCCTTCTGTCTTCCTCTCCATGTTTCCCCGTCATCCGTCCCAGAGCTGCCATCCCCTCAGTCTTGTCCCGGGCAGTATGCACTATCGCCTTTTCTTCACGCTCTTGCCTCGCCTGAAAATTCTCCTCTTCCAACTGTTGGAACCCAATCTAGTCAAAGGGCCACAGATTCTCTCTTCTTTGAAGCAATCTGTGATTCCTCTGACTTTCACTGCCCACCTCTAAAGTCCTCAAGTTACATTTGTTCATAATGTTTACCACTGTAGTTTGAATTTAGCCCCTAAACCACTCTCGCATTGTGACTTATATTAAACATGTTGTCAGGCATCCCCTGGACCGATCTCATCTTTTTGTCTTAAACAATTACAATCTCTTATGGCCATTGGTGGATTAGATTGACATCTTCTCTCCCCAGCTCCAGGGTAGGGACCGTTCCCTGTATTCATGTATTTCCCAGCAGCTCCTCACACGGAGTACTGTGTTCAGCTCCTTGATTAATCTCATTGATTAATTTCAAATCCATCCGTGCTGGCTCAGATTAGCTAAATAAAATCATAGGGGAAAGACCATTTCCCATATCTCAAAACTTAGCTAAATAAAACTGAGCACATTCCCAGGCATTGCACAACTTCTGAGCACAAAACACCAGGCCCAGATAGTAAACAAACAGAAACAGGGCCTCAGCTTATATGGCGCCAGAAAACAGGGTGGAAGGGGAGGGAAGTGAGGGCAAGCAGACCGAGCTGATGGGGGCAGGGGGGCTCCCCCTTCCTTTCACGTATGGCCTGGAGGCTGAGCACTAGTACTGCCTGGCTTCAACTGAGAAAGGAAGAGGGTCAGCTCTCCTAATTTTAAAACCCGCTTTTACAGATTCCACTATAACAGCAATGAGACTGTTGAGAGGTTTTACAGCTTTACCACATTTCCGAACAATTGAGGCTGATAAGCAGCCCTGCAGATGAGTTGTGGAGGTGGTATTATTAAAATAAAGTTCTTTATTATTACTAGTATCAGTATTATTTGGCAGAGTTAAGTTCAGTTATAACAGAAGCCATGCGGAGCGCTTCTCCAAGGACATGCACTATGCTGGATGCTTTACAGGCGGCTCTCCCTTAAGCCTCACCTCTGGCATTCAGAGTAGGTGCTACTCCATCACTTTACAGAGGTGAGAACTAAGGCTCAGGAAAGTAATTTGCCCAAGGTCCCACAGCTCTCAAGCGGCAGAGCTAGAATTTGAACCTGGGTCTGTCTGCTTCTAAACCCTCTGTCTTTAACCCTCACGACAGGCCATCTCTCAAGCTCTTTCCCAGAACTGGGAGGAGGGCAGGAGCAGCCCCAGCCCCCTTCTCTCTCTCTGAGCTGGGGGAGCCACGGTGCTGGCCCCTGGAAAGGGGATGGGAGATGACGTCTCCCTCTAAGATTGCTGCCTTTTGTCCAAATGTGCTGGCCAGGAGCCAGGCTGGAAACTCTCTGCTCATGGAAAGAGAGAGAACAGAAGCCAGCAAAAGAGGGTGGGAAAGGGTCTGAGGGGGAGGAAAGGAAGAGGAGGGCAGGAAGGCGGGAGGGAGAGGAGGTGGGGAGTGAGGAGTTTGGGGAGGCACAGCTGGAGCCAGAGATGTCTGCCAGGAAGCAAGTAAAATGTGGCCTTCAGGTGCATCCCCAGCAAGTGGCTGCTTCTGATGTGCTGTGAGCGTCCAGCCTTGGGTGGCACAGGCCCTGGGCTCTCCAGGTGCTCAGAGGCCATGACACAGGACAGATTACACAAGGGGCCCTTCCTCCCCTCCTCAGTATTACTGTTCCATGAGGTCAGGTTAAAAGGAACACGAGGAAACCCTTTTCAGAGGGAAAAACAAGTCCCCAAATGGCAGCCTGGGGGCTGCCTCTGAAGTGGAGGGGATGGCCAGGTGGTACCCTGGTGCCAGGGTGCTCATGGAGAGGAGGGAGGGGGGATGACAGGTGCCCAGTACTTTGAATAAAACCCAATCAAAACAATTCACTGAGCAGCCAGTCTGTAACTGGGAGGGGAGGGCCTGTACCCTGCCCCCAAGGCCCTCGATTTGGCATTAAGCATCGATTTGGCCCTGGACTCTAATCTGACAGTCTGGATTCATTCAGCATCCATGTGGCCTTGGGAAGACTTCGTCTCTCTGGGCCTTGGTTTCCACATCTGTAAAGATGAGGCAATAGTAGAGTTGGTGTGAGGATTCACTGAAACAATCTGTGTAGAATCTTGCCTAAAAATAGTAAGTGCTCGATGAATGCTATTCATTCATTATTGCAGTTTAATTTAAGGTGAAAAACATAAATATGTGAAATCTTGAATAAACTATATAAATAAAATTGAAGCCAAGCATGGAGGAGAGACCACAAGGTTATGCACATTTAGATTACCAAGTGTAGGTAAGTTAATGTTATCCAGAGAAATTCAGAGGAGAGGGGGAGAACTTCAGTTTCGGGGTGGCCAGGGCTAACCCCAGAATTGTTGCTGGGTTTCTGAAAAGGTGGGCTTTCTGAAAAGAAGAAAAGAGGAATATATAGTCAGTTCTCCTGGTGTGGCTTCTCTATAGAAATGTGAGTCTGTACATTTCTGGGGAAGGAAAAGGAGTGTGGAGGATGGAGTAATAGGAACCCTGGGTCCTGCTCTTGCCTCTGCCCCCTGCCCAGACAGGTGACTTAAGCCAGGTGAGCCACAAAACTCCTGGGCCACAGTGTGGTCATTTCTGGCCATACCTTCCTCCGTGCTACCTTCCCGTGTTCAGATTTGATAGCTTCTCCATGCCAGTGGGTTTTCTAGCTTTGTATGCATCTTTTTTTTTCTTTCTTCCCTTTCCTCTTTGAATTTCCACACTAGACTGAAGCCTCTAAGAAGCACTGTCATTTACAGACCGGGTTCCCAGTGACTGACAGGGGTCACAAGGGGAGAGCTGCTGAGGCCAGGAGGAGGATGTGGAAGACTGGGTCAGCCAGTGCAGGCGTCATTCCCAACAGGGTCCTGGGAGAAGAGGCTCAGCATTTCCTGAAGGGAAATGACTCCCATAAATAGAAAGAGGGATGGGAAAAGGATCCGTCCATCCCTTTCCTACTGTCAACTCAGCTCTTCTTCTGGTGTCCAGACAATGCAACCTCTTGTAAATGCTTTTCATTCAAATGTGTCCCTGCCAGTGTGTGGGGGGAGAGATACGAGATCTGCTTTCTTGTAAATTGTAGATCTAAAATAAGAACTGAAGAAGGCATACATTCCTTTTATTTGTTCGTTTACCCACAGTAAGCTCTCATCGGTCCATTCCAATCTAAGACCCAGAGTTTTTTCAGTGAGGATTTATTGGTAAGAAAATAAGGAAACTGTACGCCTTCCGATACCATGTCCTATTTAACCGCATCCAAGAGTTCAGAAGATCTTCCTATATGAATGCTTATAATGTGCTGTTCAGATCCTCAGGAAGATTAGGCGTCATGACATGGCTTTACTAAGACTTCAGGTGTTCCCAACACCCCCAGTGTCATGATGAGTCTCCCCAGGAAGGGAAAGGGACTTCTTGACCCTCAGGAATGTAATGGGAATGATCAGAGCACACCCAACCTCCTGGGCCAGGCCAGAGGCAAACCTAATGGGCGCTTTGGTTTCCTAAGTAGCTGAAGTTTGCTCAGCTTCAGCCATGTGGGTGCAGATTCATGTTAAAAATTCACATGGACACTAGCTTTCCTTTTTCGTTTTCAGGAAGTAGTTGACTGCAGATTGAACATGACACCATGTTAGTGGAGATTCTTTTGGTTGCTTAAGCAAACAAGGTTATAAAGATATCTTGTGGAACCCCTGGGCAGGATTGCTCTTGGCCCCAAAAGTGGATTGGATTGAGGGTGTGCAGAGCCCTCATTCCGCGGGCATCCTTCTCTTCCACAGGCCAGCTCCGTCTGCTCCTTAGTCCACACGGCTGAAAACGGCTGCCTCACAGCGCCACGTTTCCGACACAGATTGACGCAACTCCCTGGCAACGGAACCTGATTGGCCCAACTAGAGTGAGGCCTCCTCTAGAGCCAATCAGCTGTGATTAGGGGGTGGGATCATGGTTCAAACATGGCTGCCCATGTCCCTGTGGCCCTCGTGCGTGAGGGAAGGGGCATTTCGCAGGAAAGGGGCCCCTTTGAGAGGTAGGCAAGCTCTGGATAGTGCCTGTCCTATCGACATTTTGTGCTCATTTATCTTAACTACTGTGTTCATAGGAATCCCGGTTCCTCAGATTCACTTGCTGAGTACTTTGCCAGAGGTGGTGTTTGTGAGGGAGGTAACGGTGTACCAGAGCGAGGGCTCCCGGGCTACGCAAGCTCCACGGGCTCCACACATGTCTCTTAAAATTCCAGGGATACTATTATGACATCCTAACGTGTGCCTGGTACATGCTGCCGGATGCTCAGTGTCTGTCTCTCCCTCTCTTCCACTCCCTCCTCGTCTCCCTCCCTCCTTAAGTCCTTCCTCCTTTCTTTTCTCTGTCTCTTTTTTTTTTTTTTTTTTTGGTAATAGTTAAAAGGTATAATTTGCATACCATAAAAATTCGCCCATTTAAAGTGTACCATTTAATGGGTTTTAGTATATTCACAGAGTTGTGCAAACATCACCACAAATCACCACAGTCAATTTTAGAACATTTGCATCACTCTGAAGAAGAAACCCATACCCCTTAGCCATTACCCTCTACCCCGACTCCAACCCCTTCAGCCCTAAGTAACCACTAATCTGCTTTCTGTCTCCATAGACATCCCTGTTTCAGACATCTCATGTAAATGGACTTTTACAGTATGTGGCCTTTTGTGATTGGCTTGTATTCATTTAGCATAATGTTTTCAAGGCCCATCCATATTGTCGCATGTGTCAGGACTTCATTCCTTTGATGGCTAAATATTATTCATCGTATGGATGTACCACATTTTCTTTCTTCACCAGCTGATGGCTTTTGGACTGTTTCCACTTTGGGGCCATCATGAACAGGTGCTCTGAATATTAGTATAGAAGAACATATGTGAACAAATGTTCTCATTTCTCTTGGGAGATGCATTATTTCTAAGATTATGTTGGTAAAATGCTTATATACAGTGCTTGACAGATCATAGGATGTATCAGTGTTCATTTCCTTACCCTGACCTTCCCAAAGGTTATGAATGAAAGCTATTTCCTGCTTGCAGCCCTTAGAAGAAACAGGGGTCAGGCTTTCAGGTTACTGTCACCAGGGGTCCTGGCATCACTGAGTAGCAGATTCTTGCATCAGGCTTGTGAGGGTTGTTGTTATCAGGTGGTTCTGGTTGAAGATGCTGAGGGACCAGATAACAAGGTATGAGGGGGTGAAATATAGAATCTGGAGTAGAAAGAGACGAATAGGATTCCCTATTCTGCTACTTAAATCCTGCGATCTTGGGCAAGTCAATTTTAGAACAGTTTTTAATTGAGAGAGAATTAATTAATCAAGTTAAAACTTGGTGAATTTAGATAAAGAATATGTGAGTTTCTGTACTGTTCTCGCAACTGTTCTGTAAACTCGAAATTATTTTGAAATAAAAAAAATTCAAGGTCTTCATGCTGCTGGTAACAACTTGAGAAAAGCTTTGAGAAGTCTCCACAAGTTGTGTTCAGATTCTGCCTTAGTTTGTGTTGTTGATTGACTCCTGCAAGGAGACCCAGCGAATCAGTCATAATTACTTACAGAATCAGTGCTGCTTTTCCTTCAGGGGCTTGCGCTTCCTTAAGCATTTAGCTGTTTTAGGGTTATGCAAACATCTATGCGTTTTACCCATCCACCCACCCCAAAGGAAGCACAGCCCACCCTTTAAGCCCAGATCCACAAAGGAATCTGCTGTCACCTGTTTTGCTTATCATATTGTGTTTTGTATTAGAGACATTTGTCTGCATCTCCTTTTCCTCAGCTTTATTGAGATATAACTGACACGTAACATTGTGTAAGTTTAAGGTGTACAACTTGAGATTTGATATACATGTATATTGTGACATGATTACCACGTACTGATTACTTAACACATCCATCAGCTCACACAGTTAACTTTTTTTTTTATTTGCGTGGTGAAAACATTTAAGATCTACCCTCTTAGCAACTTTCAAGTATATAATACAGTATCCTCATGTGCATCTTACTTCCTGTATGAGAATGAAAACTCTCAGAGGGCAAGTAAATTACTTATTTTACATTTCTCCCAGCCTTCACTCTGTTTCCTGTGTGAAGCAGACAGAATTATTAGTTGGAAGAATGAATTACATGACTATTTATTTAGCCATAGGTCCCCATATAAACTCTCTTTGAACCCATTGAAACATCCGTACTGAGAAGTGGATACTGGAGACCAGGATCCAAGTCTTGGTGATTACTAAAGGAATAGCAATTATGAGAATGAAGTATCCCACCCTTCCGTTCAGGTGATAACTGTGGCAAAGCAAAACAGGTAGTGGAGTTATGGGCTCAGCTGAGCCGGCTGCCCTGCTGCTATGGTTGTGGCTGCCAGGTAACAGAGGGGCCTGCTGGGGGTGCCACAGGGCAGACCCAGAAGCCCACAGACAAGAGGAGTGTTTATACTTTCCCTATGTTATTTGTAATATTAATAATAATACATGCTTATTACAAAAAATTGGAACTCTTTTTTTGTTGTTGAAAATATAGATAAGTAGAACAGAAAAAAAAATCATTCCAAGTTTCTTACCCAGTGACAGCTACTGTTAATCATTTGTTCCATTTACTTCCAGTCATTTTATTATGTATATGATGTTGAATAGGAATAGATTCCTTTCTTCCCCTCCCCCATTTGAAAACATGTGCTGTTCATATTGGATGCAAGCTTTTGGATTCTGTTTCTTTTGGCTAACATTACAACATGAACATTTTTTCCATTTAATAATAGTTTTTTTCAGCTTAACTTTTTAATTAACTTTTTAAAAACTAACGGCTTTATTGAGATATATTTCACATACAGTACAATTCACCCATTTAGAGTGTACAGTTTAATGGTTTTTAGTATATTCACAGAGCTGTGCAACCATCACCACAATCAATTTTAGAACATTTTCATCCCTCCAAAAAGAAACCCTATCCTCGTTAGCAGTCACTCCTCATCCCCCCCCACTTCCGACCTAGGTAACCGCTAATCTGTGTTCTGTCTCTATAGAATTGTAGTCACCTTAAACGTAATTTAATTTGCTATATTTCGTTGGATAGCTATATTATAGTTTATATCCCCATTATATTGCTTGACATTTGAGTCATTTGTGATTTTCAGTACTATAAATAGTATAGCTGTGAACATCTGTGCATACATTTTTTCCATATTTGGAATTATTCCTTAGGATAGATTCCCAAAGTAGAGAAGTGTATAATCACAGAACCGTAAAAAGAGATACTCACCAAAAAACCTTCACTCTCCTTCCCGGCTCTCTCAGTTGGCAAGTGTTCACGAAATTCAGCACTGTTTAGAAGGATAAAGCAATTGCTGATTTTGAAGATTTGAACAAGACAGAGGCTCAAAATGGTGAGCTAGAGTCTAGTTCTCATCCGGATAAGATAAATACTCTGAGGCCACAGTGATTTGTGTAAGGAGCACCGAGACTTGGACTCAAAACATAGACTCATTCCTGGTGCTACCACTTAAGAGTTACGTGAACTTAAACGAGTAATTTAACTTCCCTCAGCTTGATTTTCTCATCAGAAAAATGGTAGGAATATTGATATGGACTTCTGCGGAAGTTAAAAATAAGAAATGGTTTCTGGTCTAGCCAAGGACAGAGAGAAGGAAGTGCAACTTGAAATATTTGGGAGTTGAAATAAATTAGAATCTGACTCCTCCCAGTTTGATGACTTGCAATACCTAAAAGAAACTAAAGGAAGTGTACTTTTTTCCTTAGAAGAAAATATGTTTACCTGAATTCAGATTTTTAAACCATATTTTGGCAGTTTTAACTTATTTCATAAACTTCATAACTCATACTCTTAATGACTTATGGGGCAAACTCATTACTTTTTCCAGAGAGGTGACACTAGTAGTTATCAAGCTATAACTAGAGAATGTCGACACAACTAAACCCTCATACACACTGTAGTTTAGTGTTCACATGCAAATTGGCCACCTAATTGTACATTTTTGCTTTTTATCCTCCACAAAATGGTGAACCCAAAGGCAACATATGGAAGTACTTCCACATGCAAGTGAGTGAGGGGAAACACATGATTTGCAAATATTGTCAAGTGAAAAATGTGTTTCCATCCTATGAAGGTGGCCAAATACTATGTGTAAGAATGTTCTGCAGATGTGAAAAAATCCTGGGTTTATGAAAGTGAGAACAATAAAAATCTTTAGCTACCTCTGGCCCCAGGAGCATCACAAAGTGTGGTCTAGTCTGCAATCTCAGGCTGCTCTGACCACAAATTCCCAGTGGCTTCATTTGTCAGACAAACTGGCAGGTGTAGGTTAAGAAAATACTGATCAAGTTGTTCAAAGAAAATATTATTGTCAGTAACTGGGTATTCATACCCATAGAAAGTCTTAAAATTACTCAGATTATGCTCTTGGTCTCGAGGCTTTCTTTAGAGTGACTATGAGCCTTGATATTGAAGCCTATGTAGGAAGGATCTGTGAAACAGCATCTTAGAGTATTTACAGCTGGGCTTGAGGGACAGGAGCAACTCACTGTGTGCTGATGACATCACCATCAGATTTCAGAGATGCTCTGAAAAATAGGAGCGAACAGACCCACTGGAGTAAAGACGGCCTTGCTCAGGAGAGTGCCAAGGAGAGTAGATCTGTGGCTGACTGACAGTACTAGTGACAGGAAAAAAACTCCAGGGTTCAACTCTAAGCCTGTGAATTCCCTGGGGAGCTTATGAATGCAGGTTCCTGGGCCCTTTTCTGGCAGTCTGATTCACTCAGTCTGGGGTGGAGCCAGGACTCCTCACTGTCCCAGCTGATTTTTTAAAAAAAAATAACAGCTTTATTGAGATATAATTCACATACCATAAAATTCACCCTTTTAAAGTATGCAATTAAGTGTTTTTAGCATATTAACTGTTTTGTGCAGCCATTACCACTATCTAATTTTAGAATATTTTCATCACTTTCCTCCCGCCAAAAAATCCATACCTGTCAGCAGTCACTCCCCACTCCCCCTCACACAGCCCCTGGCAACACTAACCTAACTTTCCATCTCTGTGGACTTGCCTGTTCTGCACATTTCATGTTAATGGAATCATACAATATTCCTTTAGTGTCTGGCTTTTTTCACTTGGTTTATTTTTGAGGTTCATCCATATTGTAGCATGTAATAGTCCATTTTTTTAAATAGCTGAATAATATTCCATTGTGTGGCTGGACCACATTTTGTTTATCTGTTGATGGACTTGTTGAGTATAAGAAAATTGGTGTGTCTGTTCATTCAAGAACATTTCTTGCACACTCATTTGATGGAAAACTTCTGGGCTTAAAGCAGAACTCCTAGAAATGGGAGTTGTTTGTTAGCAGAAAAGTCACTACCCTGGCGCTGCCACAGGCTTTGCCTGGTGTGGTACCCTGAGGACCTGGTGTCTGATCGTGGTGTGCAGTGTCTTTGCGCAGGCCCGGTTTAAGCATTTGATTCAGGAGTGCAGGCTATGATTTTGCCAAATATGGCCCCCTGCGTGTGGTTCTGAGGCAACACATTGGCTTTGGCTTCTGCTGCTCCTCTCCTGCTTCAGAATCCTTCATCTTCTAACAAATGTGAAAAAATTGTTTGTGAAAATACTCACCCCCCCCCCAAAAAAAAGCTGTTATGTAAAGAACTAGAGCAGCCCATTTTAATTTTTAAGACTATTTTTATTGAAGATAATGAAAGTGAAGCATCAAGATGTTCAGGGATGAGCTTTTCTAAGCAGTTGGACACTTATTGTATTATGTGATTGTGTGTTTGGGTTTTTTTTTTCCTTCTCAGTGTATTTTCTGAAAACAAACACCTTTTGGGTATGCTTAATAAGAAGAATGCTCAGCTTAGAAAATAACTTTATATTCTACTGTAATTGTTATGGTTTCTTCTCAATTTTGTTGCCTGCTCTTTATAAGCTGATAAAACTAAGTTATTAGAATCATTAAAATTGGAAAGCTTGTAGCTTTATTTGCAGCACAAGTAAAAACCATTTAAATTTAATTTTATTAGTATGTAATAATTTGATTAAGCTGTATTTTTCATTCAGTATTTCAAGTCTGACAATTTTATGAATCAAGTTATGTATAATATATATTTACCTGTATCTCAAAACTATCACACTAACCTTAGAGCACTCAAGGGCACTGGAAAATTATAGTTTGTATACTTTATTTCTCACTCCACCTCCTTCCTTTCCCAAATTTCTTATTTTTTCACTGAATATGCTTATGCTATATTTTCAGTTGAGATATAATTCACATAAAATTCACCATTTAAAAGTGCACAATTCAGTGACTTGTAGTATATTCACTATATTGTGCATCTGTCATCACTGTCTAATTCCAGAACATTTCTATCATCCCGAAAAGAAACGTTTTGTATACTTCTGTATCTGGCTTTTTTCACTTAGTGTGTTCTCAGAGTTCATCCATGCCGTAGCATGTAGCAGTCCTTCATTCCTTTTTATGGCTGTGTAACATTCTACTGTATGGTTAGACCACATTTTGTTTATCTATCCATCAGTTGATGGACATTTCCAGATTTCATTTTTTATTTAAATTGCTGTTTTTGTCTTAAGATTTGAGAGAAATCACTCCCCCTCTCCTGGCTTAAACATGTCCAGATTTTTTTTTTTCTAGCGGTCTCTAAACCAGTACTAACCAAACTTCTTTTTGTAGGTGACTTTGATAGCAAAGTTTCTGTAGACCATATATCATCTCCCCTATTCCCAACATAAAAACCCTAGTAGAGCTAATAGTAAGAGTATTGCTGTTGGTGAAGATTCTTTGGCATCCTGTGTAATTTTTAAATATCATAAATGAGTAATTAATTTATGCCCAGAACAAAATATGAACAATGTGCTATTATAAGGAGAGCACTCCGAGAGGCCAGATATCAGACCATGAGTAGCTGTCTCACTGGGCTCCTGGCAATGAAGACTACACTGGCACCAGATGGTGTTTCCAGACTGCCTTTGCTGGTTCCCCAAATGGCAGTGGAGGAAAGAGAGCAGGCAGCCAGGCGTGGTCCGGATTCTAAAGGCGTTACCATCTCCCTGCTGGGAGCTCCTTGCTTCTCTGCACACAGCTGGCTGCTCCCCTCCCTCCTTCAGGTGCCCTCAGGCTCTCCTGTAAGAACTGCTCTCAGGAAAAGATCTGATATCCGTCAACTGCCTCCTTCCTACTTGTGGGAAGACACTTTATATCTGTTTTAAAATCATGACCCTTTTGGGGGGAGGTACTTGTTTTTAAATTAATGATCTCACATTTAGTACTCCAAGCCCCTTAAAAAATACTGTTTTCAGAGATTAGGCTGGAATTTTAAGCCTTAGTGAGTAAACTTAAAGGAGTTACAAAATAATACAGCATTTTGGCCTGGTAATGTCAGTCTGGAGCAATTACATTTTCTGTGGGCTTTTGAGACTGGCCAGAAGCATCTCACTATGATCTCTTTCTGTCTTTCGAAAAATTAAAGGTAATTCAGAGAAGTAATTAGGAGTTAACAGGTTGAGACCTTAGAAGAGAGCTCCTGACAGATTAAAAGCTGAGAAGATTCTCCCACCACTTCTTAACTTCACCTGAGCCCTCCAGTCAACTTGACATTGATGCCCAAAGAGAACTTTTGAGTCAAGAACAGATTTTACAGTATTTAGCTTAGCAAGGAGAAAAACAGGATTCAGTTATGCACTAGGTTGATAAACATAATCAGCTGTAGATGTTGGTGTTTTAAAAATATCTTCTTTAATTTGTAAGACAGTTTAAAAAAAACTTACGGAAATGTTCGAATGTGCAGAAAACATATGAACTTTCTTGTTCCCATCAGCTAGCTTTAAAATTTTGCATGACATTTTAATTCTAATTAAAATTATTAGTACTAATTAAGCTCATCTGGTGAATGGGAAGTTCTATTTTTGTGGCAAGCAGTTGAGTGGGAAAATGTGTTATTACTCGTCATGCATTCATAATACCTCCTGCAGGCCAGTCTGTTTGGATGGCGAGGCCAAATTGCCTAGGAAGAAATAAGAAACCTTGGGTTGTGTAAAAATCATCTGAGGCCATTGATTTGCTATATTTAAGTGCAGATTCCAGGCCAGCCCTGAGACAGTTGGTGTTGGTATATTGAAAGGGTGCCCAGGAATCTACATGTCTGACAAGGTTCCCAGTTGGACTGGAACAGATCTTCAGTGGATCACACTTGGGAAGCAGCTCCACCTTGGGACCCCAGACCTGCAAAGTGATAGAGAAGTTTATCATGGTGATTTCAGTGCTCACAGAGTAATGCCACCTGGGAAATTAGGCTAGGCTTCTCACCTAATTAATGACATTTAAACATCAGAGACAAAGAGGGAAGGGTCAGAGTCTTGTAGGAGCAGCATCTTCCATTCTTCTGTGAATTCAGAAATGCTGGTGGGCTGATTGCTGAGTGTGCAGGGGACTCCGTGCCCCTCTTAGTGCCACCCCTGGTGCCCACTTGTACTTGCTTCTCAGACTATGGCATTAGCTATTTCTCTAGACACTGCGGTTTTTGGGCTGGGAGTTATTACTGCCTGGTGGGAATCGAGTTCACTTAAGCACTATGTTGTTTAAGAGCTTTTCGGGATCTTTAACCTCAAAGATCATACATGGTTCTCTGTGCATTAGACACAGTGGGCTTTGTGCTTTTTGGAAAAGCTGTGGCTTCCTGGGAAGCATAGGGAAACTTCCCTCAGGGAGAAGAGCGAGTTATGTGGCTGATCATGACCCAGGCACAGTCCTGGTGCTCTCTCTGGAGGCAGACAGCATGTCGTGCTCATCTTTGAATCTCTGGAGCATCCTGCACAGGGCCTGGCACCTGCTCGTTGTGCCTGTAACAGGATGTGAGCTTGAAAGAAGAGGGTGGGCAGAGAGAATTGCTGCTCGCGTGGAACAAGGCTGCATCACCATAGGCTTGGTCTGTGTGGAGACACAGTGCGGACGTGTAGGGGCCAGTGGGGAGTGGCTGTTATCCCTGAGTCTGATGGGGCCTTCTGCCAGAAACAGGACAGAGGAGCAGTGTCTGTCAGCCCAGCCAAATGGCGAGGCTCCAGAAGTTTGCAGAGCATTGTGAGAAGAGCAGTGATTTCCTTCCTGTCCCTGAAAGGCCTTTCAGGGCTCTCCTCCCTAGCAGGAGGGGAGAAGCCTGGAGCCTGGCTTCTTTAAAGAATTGGGCTTGCTTTCAACACAGACATGTTCCAAAATGCAGGGTGCCGCAGTCACTGGGTAAGGGGACAGCTGAGTTCCATGGGCAGGCCCCAGCTCTGTCCTCCTCCCCAAACACAGTTTCTCTGGATGGTTTCTCAGCTCACCATTTCCTGCCCTCCCTCTTCTTAACTTATTGCCCATGTTCACTCTTCTTTTCTTTTTATCCTTCTCCCTCTGGCTTTCCTCTCCTTGTTCCCATTAGTCATGTGCATGTCTTAAAGCCCAGCCCTTTGATTTCCTGTGGGGAGGGGATGCCTAAGGCCAGGGCCTTGGGCAGCCACCCCATCACCTGGCAAGTTAATTATCCTGGGAAAAGGGATAGGAATCTCGGAAACTTGAGAAGGAGTTGGAAGGAAGATTCCTGGGAGATTCCATGAAAAAGACAAGGGAGTCTCCAGGGTCTCAGTGCTCTCTGAACCTCTGATCAAGGCTTCACCTCCTCTCCACCATGAGGGACCCGTCATGCGGTGTTCATGCTTTACAGAAAAATTGTGCAGCGCATCCTGTTGATGTTTTCCAGTGGGTCTCATCTTCCTAGCTTCCTCCACCTGA
This sequence comes from Camelus ferus, assembly GCF_009834535.1. Taxonomy (NCBI): domain Eukaryota; kingdom Metazoa; phylum Chordata; class Mammalia; order Artiodactyla; family Camelidae; genus Camelus; species Camelus ferus. The sequence goes on along the minus strand of NC_045702.1, from coordinate 17,009,949 downwards.
GCAGTGTCCATTTGTCCTCACGTTGAGAGACAGAGTTCTGTAGAGACTTGTACTGAAATAGTACATTTTCATCAGCTACTTCAGTTCATTTGGACATCAGGCACTGGAGTATTATAAAAGTGCTACTTCTCTGCTGAAGCTCCTGCTTTGGTATCCACAAGGTCCTTAGCATCTTTCAGGTTTGAGATGTTCAGTGGGATTCCTGAGTTTGCTGGGGCCATCTCTGAGTTTTCTTTAGTACCAGAGAGATGACCTAGTGGCTAGGCATTTCTTCCTCCAGGGTTTGGAGCCACTAGGGGAGGATCTCTGTGCAGGGCTTCGAAGCCAAGGACAGTGTGGGTTTATGCCCACCATCAGGGGTCAGGGGCAGCAGAAGAGCACCTCTGTGTAGGTATTTCTGCTTTAGCAGGTGGTTTATTTCTTGTTTCAAATAAAGTAACAGCTCCTGCCTTCTTTGGGGCATGTTAACTCATCACAGGTTCTTAGAAAACCTTGAAGAAGTGTCAGGTCATGCTGGTATTTACGTTTTACTTTCTCAGATTATATGTTTAAAACTTTCGGTTACCTTATCTAAAAGATACACACACACACACACACACAAGAAGAGTTGGCATGGGGTCTGAATCTGGGTGGGCCTCAGGATTCTTTTCCCTTGCCCCACCTTTCCTGGGCCAGGGATTCTAAATGGTACCTTCCCGTCACCCACTGCTGGGTGGACTCCATCAGGGATAAATAATTTGGGGCATGGGCTCTAGATTTGCTGCCATGGCTCACTGAGTGTGCATCCCTGTTTTCCCAGGCGGCTTGGAGCTCCTCTTGGTGCTGACATGATGACAGTGTGCAGGCCGGCCAAGGGCAGCCACAGCCAGACTGAAAACCTGGGCTACAGATTGGCTGACAAGTAAGAACTTTTCTCCCCTGAGAGTGCGGAAGTTGGCCCAGATTCTCAGTCTCCTTCCTTTCCCTACTGCCTTTCCCTCCTCACGAATCCCCCTCCCTGGACTAAGGGGGCGTTCTTTTCCGAGTCGTTGTGATGAGCCTCCGTCAGTCATCTCCATGCACTGTGCTCAGTTATCAGCCTGGACCAGAGAGGCCAAGGGAAGGTCTGACTGGTGCCCAGCGTACTGAGAGGAGAATCCCTTTCCACTTCAGCCCCGTCCTCATGTATGCTTTCCAGTCCAGGGTTTATTTTTCTAACGACTGGGATGCACAAGTATTTGAGCTGTCCTTGAGCCCTAAATCTTTGCAGCTGCATCTGTCCACATGGCCAGCTTTACCCATCTTGTATTAGCAGGGCTGTTCTCTCCCCAAATGGAGCCCTTTCGTCTGATACCCTCTCACGTTCGGCAGCAGAGTTGGCACTCGCTTAGCTGTTCACAACTACGCGTCCCAGTCCAGAGGCCCCTTCTGGGGCCATACAATCCTGGAAAGGAGAACTCGAGAAATTCTTGGGTGCAGCAACCGTGTAGAGAAGGCACTCTGCCCCTGATCTCATCATCCTTGCCACCCTTACTTGAGATTTCTAATCCAGCATGGTTTTCCAGGAAGCCAGCCTTTTTCCTTCTTCAGTTTTCAGATGGGACCTCAGTGGTTGTGAAGTCACTCCAGATGTTTGGGATCTTAGACAATAACTATAATCATTACAGTAACATGAGTTACCATTTATTGATACCAAGATTTATAATGTGTGCTGTATTCTGGGCACATATGAACTCATCCCTTCACTTATTTATTTATTTATTTATTTATTTAAAGTCAAGTTTCCACCTTGGATGGATTTTATTTAATTTTTAAAAATATATTTTATTGAAATATAGTCAATTTATTATGTGTCAATTTCTGGTGTACAGCACAATACTTCAGTCATATAGGAACATACATATATTTGTTTTCATATTCTTTTTAACCATAAGTTACTACAAGATATTGAATATGGTTTCCTGTGCTATACAGTATAAACTTGTTGTTTATATATGTTATATATAGTACTTAGTATCTGCAAATCTCAAACTCTCAATTTATCCCTTCCCACCCCCTCCCCCCAAGCAACCGTAAGTTTGTTTTCTATGTCTGTGAGTCTCTTTCTGTTTTGTAAATAAGTTTGTTCATCTTTTTTTTTTTTTTTAGATTCCACGTATAAGTGATATCATATGGTATTTTTCTTTCTCTTTCTGGCTTACTTCACTTAGAATTACTTCTCCAGGTCCATCTATGTTGCTGAAAATGGCATTATTTTATTCTTTTTTATGGCTGAGTAGTATTCCATTGTATAAATATATCACAACTTCTTTATCCAGTCATCTGTCAATGGACTTTTAGGTTGTTTCCATGTCTTGACTATTGTAAACAGTGCTGCTGTGAACACTGGGGTGCATGTATCTTTTCAAATTAGAGTTCCCTCCAGATGTATGCCCAGGAGTGGGATTGCTGGATCATCATTCATTTTATTTGTGACTACCTGCTATGTATTGGGCACAGCAAACAAGATAAATTTGGACTCTGCACCAGTTAAGTTCCAGTCTAGAGAGGGGAGATGGGGTTCTTATTTTAAGGAGAAAAAAAAATGGAGCCAAGGTCCAAACCCAAGTTCTTCTGACTCTAAAGCCATGTATTTATCTACTGTCAATATTGTTTGACAGTACATATGGTATTAATGATTATATATTATATCATCAATTGTCACTAAGCATGAACACCAAATTGTGTTTTTATGTGTCTGTCCTGTCTCTTCCCCTTGCCTCTAGCATCGTGAGAGCAAGGACTTTAATTTCTGCCTTTTGAATTCTCAATAATATAACAAACTGATTCTGCTGCTGTTTCTGACTAAAATCTGAATTCATGCAAATGTCCTCTGTGGTGACAGAACAATTAAAAAATGTGTTTCCTTTTTGTAGGCACTCTGTTATAAATGCTAATTGTTTATTTAAATAAGGAATTCTGCTTTGATAGCCATATGAAACATACGAAAATTTGTTTGCAGTTTCACAATTTCCTAATTTATGCTGAGCAACTGAGAACAGCAACATAATTTACATGCTAATATCCCAGGCCTGGGAGTCTTTACATAAACAACCATTAGTCTTTGGAGTAGAAAACTAAATACTAATAGGATGCATGAAATTGCTAATTGTTCGTCTCTCATGTGAACCTTAACTGGAGTTTCTGAATTCCTAAATAGTCAGATCTATGTATTCAGGAAGTGTGCATCATGAAGTCGGCCCATGTGTGCTTGCTAATCTTGGCATATCTAAATTCACTGTGCTGTCATGACCTTTGCTGGTGGAAGAATGCTTTGCATTTCAAAACACAGATCCTCCCATCCTCATTATAATAGCTTAAAATATCCTTTTGTTTTCCTTTCAAAATAATTTTTAACATCTTCATGTCACTAACTAATCTCTTCAAGTCACATTTTGGAGGCCTGTATCCCCACAGGGACATGCTAGGTCAGAACTTTCTGTAATAATGGAAATGTTCTTCTGCTCCATCTACTACAGTAACTGTTAGCCACGTGTGACTTCTGACGACTTGACATGTGGCTAGTGCGGATGAAGAACTGAAGAACTGAAGCTTTAATTCAATTTGATTTCAGTTTAAACAGCCACATGTGGCTAGTGGCTGCTATACTGGATAGTGCAGTTCTAGGCCATGCTTGTTTACTACTCATTCATGCAAAAAATATTTATTGACCACCTACTCTGCCGGTTGTTGTTCTGGGTGCTGGGATGCAACAGTAGCCAAAACAGGCCAAAATTCAAAACAAAACAAAACAAAACAATCCCTGTTCTCATGGAGAGACCAGTCCAGTAAGGCTCACATTCTAAGGGAGGTTTAATTTGAATGCAGCCAATCATTGTGGCTTTGCCCACTCAAATCAGGACGACTTATCAAGCCCAGAATTAACAAAAACTTCGTGACCTATGGCGTTTTAATTTTTAGTCACTCCAAAGGACCATGTGTTGATAATAGAAAAAGAGGAATCTTAGACTATATAATCTTCTATCTCATGAACCTCTCCTATTTCCATCAGAGGAAAAAGCTAATAATAGTGATCACTACCATTTGTTGTATACTTACAACACACTAGACGCTTTACATGGGCAGGCTTTTTAAATGTTTACAGCCACCCTGTTATCTATCTATTATTATTATTATTCTCATTTCAGACATGAGAAAACTAACGTTTAGAGAAGTTAAGAAACTTACTCAAGGTCACACAGCTGGTCAGTGGTTGAATTAGGACTTAAACCCAAGTTTTTTGGACTCCACAACCCAATAGCTCTTTTCGTTCCACCATGCTGTCTTCCCAAGAAAAACATAAAAGTGATTTTTTTAATGGTGGTTTCAATGTTTGTGACTTGCCACTAGTATATAACATTTATATATAAATTCTAGCAAATCTGTATGATTAGGCAAGAACAATAACCAAGAATCCCTCACCCAGTGTTTGTCTTTCCTGCTCAGGGTCAAGGTGGAAGGTCCAAAGGCTGGGGAAGACCCTCCAGGGCAGCAATTTGAGTCCTCCATTCCTTTGCTAGAGACTGATCAGGATTCACCCTTCCAGAGGAGCCCGCTGGAGAGCCTCAATAACCCGATGCTAGAGTCACGAGTGGACTGTCTTCAGCAGAACATGTTCAGCTCAGATATGATCATCAGCGACCCAGCTTCAGATCTCAGTGCTAAAGGAGCCAGCAGGGCCGGCAAGAGGCAGCTCGATGGTGTTCAGAACCCCTGCCCTCTTGCCCGAGGCGGGGCCCGGCACAAGTCCCTCAGCATAAAGGACAAGATATCAGAATGGGAAGGGAAAAAGGAGTTGCCCACTCCTGCTCCTGGCAGGAAAGCAGACGGGCAAGAGGATTACCTGCCGTCCTGTGTACAGATGGAGAGGAGATGTGGTGATGGTGCGAGGACTCGGGTCACAGAGGCTCAGAATGGAACAAGGCAGGAAACAGAGAGTAAAGAGAATGAGAGGAATACAGGGATAGTGAAAGTCGGGGCACAGGATGCAGAGCGGAAGCAAGACCTAAGCCAGCCAGCCCGGGAGCTGGCTCCTAGCGTGGGTAGAGGCCGAGAGCCGAGGCTGGGCAAACAGCGCTTTCAGAATGATAGCCTCTCTGTGCTGAAGCAGGTCAAGAAACTTGAGCAGGCGCTGAAGGATGGCTCTGCAGGGTTGGATCCCCAGTTACCAGGCACTTGTTACTCCCCACACTGCCTGCCAGACAAGGCCGAGGAGGTGCCCATCCTTCCTGAGAACCGTGGAGGCGGGAGTGGCTCAGAATTCAGGTCCCACCACTTGGACCTGGAAGCCAGGGAATCCGCCCCTGAGGCTGCAGAGGAAAGGAAAGGCTCGTGTGGAAGGCCCTGCGACCAGGGCCTGGAGAGTGTGTACAGGGGCTCAGAAAACTCCTCCCTTAAACCCTTCATTAACCCTCTGCCCAAACCCCGGAGAACTTTCAAACATGATGGAGAGGGGGACAAGGATGGGAACCCAGGCATCAGCTTCAGGAAGGATAAAAGGGACCTGCCTCCTCTGCCCTCTCTACCTCCCCCGCCCCTGCCCTCTTCTCCCCCGCCTTCCTCTGTGAACAGAAGACTGTGGAACGGGAGACCGAAACCCAGTGCTGACCACAGGTAGGTGACTGGTGACTCTCTGCTGGAGTCCTTTATGCCGAATCGCAGCTGTCTGTTCTCAGCCTCATTATTTATTTTATTAAACTGATGGATCTTATAGTTAGTCGAGGCTGTTCGTAGCTTAAGATAGTCCATTGATTAAACCTGAAAATGTGATAACTGATAACATATGTTTCGTGTTTGTTCCTTGTCCTCAAAAAAGAGTATTTGCTTTGAAAAATTACCCTTTGGATTTAAGTACTTGTAATTCAGACAGTAACCAAGAGTTAGATGAAAACTTGTATTACTGGCAATCTGCAAATTGGTGCTAATTGACGCTCATGCTGCTACTACCATCCCCAACTAGTGCGTGGTGCTCAGTCTTTCCTGGCTCTTCCTTTCCTGTTTTTTCTTGATATGGGCTGTAGAAACACACTGCCTAGTCTACCCTGGCCCTAGCGTGGTCCATCTGTGTGACTTTGAACAAGTTACTTAACCTCTTGAGGCCTCAGTTTTTTCACTTATACATACAGACACTCACATAATAAGTACTTTTTTCTTTATTTTCTTTTTTGGGGGGGTGGGGAGGTAACCAGGTTTATTTATCTTTTTTTGATGGAAGTACTGGGGATTGAACCCAAGACCTCCTTGCATGCTAAGCACACACTCTACCACTGAGCTATGCCTTCCCCCCACCAGTAAGTATTTTATAATATTAATACCTTAGATAATAAAACATGTGAATGCTTGAAGTTAAAATCTGTGCTTTGGAAACAATTTCTTTTCTGTTTTGAAACCGAACTTCTAGTCTATTTCTGTAACATGCTAACCTACTAATCTGGAAGCCAGCTACTGAGAAAAACTTCTCAAAGCAGTTGTCTGTACCTACTGTCAGCGCTTCTTCACCTCCTGATTTTATCTTGACTCACTGTAGTTGGGCTTTGGCCACTTATTCCGGAACTGCTCTTGTCCAGTTCTACCTGCGACCTCCATCTTGCTAAATCCAATTGCCAGTTCTATGTTTTTTTCTTTTTCTTTTTTTTTTTTTTTGTATTCTTTGTTCTTTTCTCGATTGACCTCTCCTAGCATTTGAGGAACAACTTGACTTGCACCATCTTGAAACACTGTGTTCACTTGGCTTCTAAACCACTGCTTTCCTGATTGTCATACTTCACTGGCTGCTCCTGCTCAGTTCCATTTTCCTTTCCCTCCACATGTCAGAATAACATCCTCCCTCAACCCTTCCACACCCCAACCAGGATCAGGTCACCTCTCTTGCTTCTACACTAACTCCCTAAATGATCTCACCCAGTCCCATGGTTTTAAATGTCAGTCACATGCTTATGATTCCCAATATATCTCTGGCCCTGACTCTCTCCCAGCCTCAGGTTTGTATAGTCATATCCTGCTTGGGTCTCCATTTGGTTATCTAATAACTTGGACTTAATATGTCCACACCTAAATGATCAATACAGGCCCCCACTAATGAATGGTCCCCTCTCAAAATAGTTGCTGTTTTATTAAATGGTGTCATCCTGTATTTTGCTTAGGCCAAAAACCTAGGAGTCATTTCTGATTTCTCTTTTTCATATACCCCCAATCTAATTCATCAGCAAGTCCTTTGGCTCTAGTCTTAAACATTTTCTTAAATCTGACTCTCTCTCCTCCACTGCTACCATCTTAGTCATTTTGTACCCACCCCCCACCCCCAGGATTTTTCTCCTCAGCAGCCAGAGGAGTCTTCTAGAAATATAGATTCGATATTTCATTCTCCTACTCACCATGGTCTGTCAGGTAGGAGTCTTTGGGCTGCCAAAAATGTAATCTCTTCTGTTCTCTTCCAGGGGAAAAAAAGTTTGAATATTCTAGAATTTTTAGAAATATACACACACACACGAACACATTCTCTAAAAAATGAAATCAGGCTATGTACCCACTGTTTTTTACTTATTTAGGATATCATTGAGATATTTCAATGTTACTGCCGTTCTTTTTCTTGTTCACCTTCCTTTTTTAACTTTCACCTTTACATCATATGGATGAACCATATTTTATTTAGCCATTCCCCTACTGATAGACCGTATTTTGTTTAGCCATTCCCCTACTGATGGACTGTGTTTTATTTAGCCATGCCTCTGCTGATGGACACTTAGCTTACAAATAATGCTGTAATAAGCAGTATATAGCACTAGAGAAGACTCTAGAGCCAGAGAACTTATTAGCACTGCTACTTACTAGCTGTGTGACATTGGACAAGCTACTAAACTTGTCTGAGCTTCATTTTACTTACCTGTAAAATGGAGATATTATAGTAACCACTTCATAGCTTTGTTGTGAAGATTGGATGAGTAAATATTTATAAGTTAAAAAAGAGTCTGGCATGTAGTAAATGCTCAATAAATGTTAGCTATTATTTTTTTCTGTTTCTATTCTGTTTAAATATTTAGGGTATCTATTTCTTTTTCAGTACGAAACTGTTTTAAATTTTTTATCCTCATAATCTGCTTTAATATCTAGTAGAGCTTACAGAATTTTCTTATTGTTGCTAATAATTGGTAGTTTTTTTGGACTTGCTACATATACTTTCATGCATTCACACAAATGATCATTTTGTCTCCTTTTTAAGAATTATAAACCTCTTATTCATTTCCTTATTATTCTCCTTTTTCAAAATGTCTTGAATACTATTGGATATCTATTTTAAAAAAATTTTTTTTGAGGGGGGGAGGTAATTAAGTTCATTTATTTATTTGTTTTTAGAGGAGATACTAGGGATTGAACCCAGGACCTTGTGCATGCTAGGCATGCACTCTTCCACTTGAGCTATGTCCTCCCCTGGATATGTATTTTTAAATGTTCTATATATCACTATCAAATTTCACAGACACAGAATATGGTAGCTTTTCACTGGGATTCTGTATATTTGCTAAGTTTATTCCTAAGTATTTTATCTTTTTGTTGTTATTGTAATGTAATCTTTTTTCTCATATGGTCTTTGTATTTAAGAAAATAATTTTTTATGTTATTCATTTTTAAAAACTCTTATTGTTTCTAATAGTTTGTCAGTTGATTCTCTTGGACTTAAATGATCAGAATCATATTGTCTGCAAAGAATTATCATTTTACCTTTTTCTTTTTGATTTATACCTCAAATTCTTTCTCTTACTGAATTGCACTGGCTAGTACTTTCATAAGTGTGAAATAATAGTGCTGATAGCAGTGGGCAGCCTTATCTCACCCCTAACTCCAACGCAGCAGAAGCATTACTTCTACTCTCAGGCAGTCTTGTTGGAGATATCTTTTCAGGCTATCAAAGTAGTGTTCATTTGTATTTCTTTTTTTACTAAGAATTTTAAAAATTAGGAATGAGTATGAGATTTTGTCAAAGTACTTTTCAGAAACTTTATGTGTTCATGTGGTTCTCCTTTGGCCTATTAATAATGAATTTATATCCTAATATTTGGAGGATGAATTCCCACTTGGTTCGTTTATTATTCTTTTCATGTACTGCTGAATTCTATTTGCTAATATTTTATGTAAGATTTTTGTATCAGTATTCTATATGTGGGACTGGTCTATACTTGGATTTTATTGTACTGTCTTCACCAGGCTTTGGTATCAGTCTTATGTGATATCTATAGAAGAATTTACAGGCTTCCTTCTTCATGTGCTGAGAAAGTTTGAATCTGCCTCCCATTCTAAATCCTTATCCAAACCAGTGCCAACCTCACGGTTGTAAGTGCTCCTGTGACTTTTCTGCTCCTGACCCCAATGCTTCCCAAAAGCAGCCTTTCTATGCCCCTTCTGGGCTATTCCTCCAAAAAGGCCCATTCTCCCAGGAGCAGATTGGTTTTGGGAAATTAGATTCTTTCAACTGTGTCATCACCAGGCAGACAGATCAACCTGGTGAACAGTTATTCCTCTTATCTTTTCTCTCTTAGCTACCATCTGCTCTTTTCAGTCTTCCAGCATTTTCTTTAAAACCAGCTAAAGTTACTTAGTTTTAGTCCAAAGATGAAATTTTTCTTGGCCAAACTGAATATGGTTGCATCAGCTGTGTTTTAATAATTTTGGCTTTGGATTTTTCGTTTTGTTTAAAATAGTACAATGGAGGTGATTAGGGCAAGATGTTCGCTTTCTACTCTTAAAAAACAAGGTGTGTTCTTTATTGTGGTCCTATCGCTTAAAAAAAAAAAAGAAAATACTCAACTCTGAATTTGGCAGACTTACTGCCCTCTCTAAGGCAGGAAAGCCAAGCCAAGGTTGAAGAAAGAAATGATTAAGGATTTTGAGGTTATGAGGGTTTAGAATTACATGGCCAGGCTGTGCGCTCTTGAGAGCATATTCAGCTTATTTTCATAGGCCGATTAGTCCACTTCCGCAAGAGCCAAACCAATGGATTCAGATTCTCAGTTTGAGAAAATGTGTTTCTCTTTTCCTTTTCTTTCTCTCTTCCTATTTTTCCTTACTCTTTTTTCCTTTCTTCTCTTTTCTCTCCTCTTCCCCCTTCCTTCTCCTTCTTCTCTCTTCTTTCTTCATTTCTCTAAAGCCCCAGGAAATTAAATGCAAGGACTTATGCCTTCAATCCTAAAACGGAAAATGAAAACCCCTCAAATGTCAGGAAATTCCAAAGATAAGGTTCCTACAGCAGCATTAACTTGGTTATGTATGTTTTATGGCATATGTTTAATAACTTTGGCAGGAATGCCTTAAGGCTGCCATTCAACAAGAGAAGTTATCATGTTTTAAGTGTAAGCAGCATCCTGAATTCATGTGTCTGTATACCCAAAATGTTTTAATTTGAATTCAAATTTTTAATTTTAGTTTAATTTGATCACATGATAGAGTTTTTAGATCTTTATGAAACCAAATAACTATGTTGATCAAAATTTCAACTTTTCAACTGGTTTTTTGGCATCATGTAGAGCCAGCCCTTCCTTGGGGCTTTAGTGTAAGACTCAGAACTTTTTGAGGAGGTGAAACCTCAGTCATTATATGGCTACCAATACAGTACTGTTATTGATTCCATGATTTCCACCTTCTGTAGGACTGATAGGGATCCCCCCAGCATTCTGGCTGGGCCGCAGCCCTCCACCATCACAGGTCTAGTCGTTAATGTCCCAGCCTCGCTTTGGTCTGTCTCTGTCATTATGAGTCTGTCTCAGTCGGTATGGCATCTATGAGGCAGCTCTAACTACCATGTCTAAAAACTGAATGTTTAAAATCTTCAAAGGGGCACATTGTTTGATTAATTTGAGTTTTAGAGCAAAAGTTACTTTGAAAGCCTCTGAGAAGCTTCATTTTGTAAATTCATCTGTTTTAGTAATAGTTGCATTGGAAAACAATGAGATGAGAGTAGCGAGGGTGACTGTTACGCTGCATTAGAACAGTGATTGTCCTGTCTTACTTCTCAATTGAAGGTGGAAATCCTTGCATTTGGGGCACAATGGTGGATAGAGATAATTTTTCTTCTAACATTTTTTTTGGATCCAGGATAAAGATAAGTGGAAACCCAGCATGGGTAGTCATAGCACTTGGCAGAGGGGATACCCAATAAAAGAGTGTGAGCTAAGAGCTAACATAAGCTTTCCCTCGCTCAGTCCCCTACTCTGATCACCTGGTGGTATGAATGCCCTTCCTGAGGGTGTGGTGGCTATAGAGACAGCTGCCTCTGGTCACTGGGGTTGGAGACAAAAAGAGAGTCTGTGGCAGCTGGAGGTGGATGAGGGAAGCAGAGCATGGCATCCCTATGTTCTAGTTCATCTGAATGGCATTTAAGGGTTTGCTAGGTCTCAGGCTACCCAAGATAATTTAACTCTAGGTGGAAATAATTCTGGGGGAAATGTGTTCAAAACAGCTGACTGAAAAATAGCTCCAAGAATACAGATAAAATATTTTTTTTATCCCAAAGTAGGGATAAATTATGAGCAGTAAATGTGGAAGTTAAAAACAAGCTTTTAAAATGTTCATTTATTTATTCAACCAACAGATATTTCCCATGTACCTATATAGTATTAGAATATAGCAATGAACGAGTTAGACTGAGACCCTGCCCTCACTGAACTTACATATTAGTAATAGCTAGAAATACACAACTAGTTATGTAATTAACCACTCAGTGCTGTGAGGAAGCCCACAGTGCTATGGAAATGTTCAGCAGGGCTTTCTAGCCTGTTATGGAGACAGGGCAGGCTCGGAGAGGAAGTGACACTTGCAGAGGCCTGAGGTTCCCAGGCAAGGGGGTGAGGTGGGAGATGAGGGTTTATTTTGAGTGAACAAATAAGCAAAGGCCCTGGGGCGAGAAAGGCTTTGGCATTAGCATGCTGGAGGACCTGAAAGGCAGGGGCGAGCCAGAGAGCAGGAAGGGTGTGAGCTGAGGCCTGGAGGCCTTCAAGCCAGCTCTGGAAGAGCCCTGTAGACCAGGCAAGGATTTTGGCCTATTACCAAAGAGCAATGGGAAGCACTTGACAGTTTTTAAGAAGGGGAGAGACACAATCAGATTTGCATTTTTAAGAGCTTGCCCTGCAGCAGCGTGGAGACTGGAAGGGGCACCCAGTGGATAGGGTGGGTAATTGTGAGAGCCGGGAGGAAGATCTGGGAGGTAATGGGGTTACCTTGTGGTGTAACTGCAATGGAGATGAGAGAAGTGGTGGGTTCCAGGGATACTTTACAGGCAGAACTCTTGTTAATTGGTTAGATGTAGGCAGAAATAGAGAGGGAAGCTTGGACAGGACTTCCAGGTTTAAGGCATAATAAACGTTTGAACAGATGGTGACGGCCTTTGTTGAGATGGCAGCACTGGAGAAAGAGTTGGGCCTCGTCAGGGTGCGGGGAATAGTAGTATGAGTTATGTTTGGATTTGTTCATTTTGAGCTTCCCATGCTTCTTCTAAACGGAGATGTGGGATGAGCTCTTAAGTTAGTATTTCATTTACAAAAATACGGAAAAATCACAAGTAACATTCAAAATACTACTTGAAATTACAGTATTTGGCATTGGATCTTGAAATTTGGATTTTACAGGAGTTATAATCCACATCAGCAAAGTTCAGTGGACCAGTCAGATCATTCCAGCATCTCTAAAACTAAGAAGTACCAAAATTGCATGATAATTTGAGAACCCAGGAAATAGTTCAGGTTAAGAGGAGGCTGCAGCCCTTTGCCAGGCTGTGGGCTCCCCAAAGGCAGGGACTTCTTATCTATGTATCACCAGCTGTGAGCTCAGCTTGACCCTCAGAAGGTGCTTACAAATGTGCAGCTGGATGTGGAATAAATGTGGAAATGTTTAAATGAGAGAAAAGCCAATTTGGATGTGGTTATCATTAGCCTTTCAAAATTTCCTTTCTTTCAAAGTTAATAAGTAAATAAAGGTATTAAAACCTTTTTGCAAGTTAAAAAATATTTTCATAGAAAAGACTCAGCAAAGTGATTGGGTGTTTAATTTAATCATATTTTTCCTCTTTGGGGACCCTAATCACCTACTCAAGCCCCAGAACTGAAGGACTGCAGTCCCTGGAGGCATTTACGCAGGTTATAGGAACAGCGCTGAGGAACCAACTGCGTAAAGCTAACGCTTGCAAGTCTGTTACCAACACAGGTCAATGATAGATCGCACCTTGTAACTGGAATTCCATTTCCCACGGGCTCTAGAATCTAGGCATGTAAAGATTTTTGGTTTCTTCTTGGTCTTGTATGGACAGTAGTTTCATGTTATTTAAAAGTTTCTTTGTCTTTCAGGCTTCCTGTGTAGGAATTAGTCACCTGAAAACCAACATTTTAATACAGAAATGGAACTACTATTTAAGAAATCTTGTGATGAGTTCTTTTGCAAATTAAATAAGAGTTTTGCAACATGAATAACCATCACATTGCAAAACTAACCAGCTTTTTTTTAAATGGAAGTTTGTAGTGTTTTTAAAGTGGGCTTTTCTAATCCTTTTTTAGACTAGTGGTACCTTTTATGTGTTAGGTATCAAATGCAAAATATAGCTGATTTCTTGTGTTAGCATCTTCTTGGAAATATGGAAGGATCATAAAAAATATTCAGACTATAGCTTGAAATCCCAGGGTGTCTGATGGCAGCCATTTGGATTACAGGCTAATTCCATCCTAACAAACCCTAACAGATGATCCAGAGTCTTGATTGTGTCACATATGCTCTGAATAAGTGAGTCATCCACTGGGACTTGGAGAGTCTTTAGCATACAAACATCTTTATTTTGGTGAACTTATTATTAAAACATTTGAGCTATTCAGATTTAATTTCATAAGTACTCTGTAATGATCTTATTATTTTAAAATTTGACCTATACAAATATTGCTTCATTGGTATCACAAATGAGACTTTTAAAAATAGAAACAATTATAGAGCTCTCTCCATGGCAAAGCAAGGCACAGCTGCAGCCCCTTTCTGCAATCAAAGGAAAAGCCAAGTCTAGCCAGGGTCATGCTGGAAGCCCAGGCAGTCAAGGCTTTTACCTATAAACAGTGGCCATCATCCTGTCCCTCTGCCACTGGGAGTGGAGCTCCCTGACATTTGGCAGAGACTGCTCAGCTTCCAGTGAAGTGACCCCCACCTGTCCCCTCTTTTCCTTATGAGGCTTCATAGCATCTCTTCATACAGTTTAGTTACGTTATGGAGAATAGAGGGAAATAGATGGCTTGCACAGTAATGTATAATATGGTTTTATATAGAAATTAGTTCAAGTTCCTAAGAACAAACTTTGGAAACTCAACCTGTTTTAATTTGGGGACTGTGACCGCAGCTTTCCTCCTGCGTTGCCTTACTTGCATGCTTTGCTTAGTGCCTATCTTTTTAAGGGCACCCGTCTTCAACGAGATTCTCTGGGTTCTCCCAGTGTGACTTGGAGCAGTTTACCTAATGTCTCCATACCTGTATTCTCATGCATAACATGTGTATAATAATAGTAATCCTTCACAAGGTTGTTGTGGAGTTTGAATGTACTAATCCAAGAAAAGCACTTAGTCACTACTCAGTGAATGTTGAATGAATGATTCTGTGGTCTCTGAACAGTTTGCATCTTTCCTCCCGCATCTGGGTAGTGAACTTGCTAAGGACTCTAGCTAACATAACCGGGTTTGCTCACCAGGGGAAATCCAGGACTTCTGGCCAGTTATTTCACTCGGCTCTGGGCCTCAGTCCACCACACCTCCAGCCCCAGTCAGCTGCCTGGCTAATTTGAGCCTAGGCCAGTGCCAACTGGACTAGGAAATGTTCAACACAGCCCATTCCCTAGAGAAAACAGCTCAGACCTGCTTCCCACCCCCAGACTAGAGCTCTGAAGCTCTGTCCTCCCTCTCCCAGCCGGACACCTGAAGGAGAGACAGAGGGGCCCATGGATTGGTATCCCCTCCTTTTGGGCACAAGCTTCTGTTCGTAAGTCGGTACCCTGGGGGCACAGGTGACAATCGCAGCCTCACGGCCTGACTTAAGGCCATAGAGACCCAGCCTAGAGCCCTTTTTTGTGCTCCTGTCCTAAGTGCCCAGTTCAGGTCCATACAGGATTGAGGGTGGGGTAGAGATGAGGGGTGATGAATTCAGATGTGCAGATATTAAAGTTTAGAGCCTAAAGAGAAAAAGCTCTGGGAAGGACCTACAGCCCAGAAAGAGGGAGAGGAAGGGAGCTGCCAGGGGAGGCCCAGGAAGAGCTGTCTGAGGCAGGGCAGCCCTGCACCGGCCTCCGCAAACACCGGAGGGCTTGTGTGCGGGGGTTTCCAGTTCTTTGCCAAACAATACTTTTGCAAAATATAGTGAAAAAGAATTACCAGAGATGGGGGGAGGATATAGCTCAGTGGTAGGGTGCATGCACAAGGTCCCGGGTTCAATCCCCAATGCCTCCATCAAATAAATAATTCTAATTACCTCCACTCTCAAAAAAAAAAGAATTACCAGAGGAATGAAATGAAAAAGACATCAATATACAAACCTCAGGGTTTTTTAAGGTTTATTTTGTCAAATTGCTTGAAAATTTTCTGAACAGTCTCAATTTCTATACTGATCTCATCAAGGACTGGTAGCAAACAGTTGGCACCCCAACCCTGGCCCCCTAGATTGCACTTTGAGCACCCCTGCCTTACGGTGTGGAAACCGAGTGCTGTAGTGTCATGAAAGGACCGAGAAAGTGATTAGGTTTTACCAGAAACTCACTAGTGACCTTTAGGAGGAACTTCAGAAAAGGGGTGCACACACAGATAGGTTGAGAGAGTAAAGGGAAGAAAAACCAGTGAACTCTGCTCCTCCTCGCACCCACCCCACCCCGTTAAAAATGTTGCAGGGCAGGTGAGAAATAGCAGAACCCCAAGGGTCATTGCTTCAAATAAAGGTTTTTTAAGATAGAGAAAACCTGTGCATATTCAAAGAGAGAGAAAGAAGCTTGTGGGAAGGGAGAGACTTAAAATGCAAGAAACCTCCAAAGCTTGGAAAGCAAGCAATGACCTCTGCCTGGTTCTGCGTCTCCTTGCGGGGCGCTCCCCACCCCGTTTCCTTTAGTCCAGCTTGCTGAATGTCTGTCTTTCTGCCTGTCAGTCTGCCGTTTCCTGAAATGCACCAAGCTCTCTGTAGCCTCAGGACGTTCACACGTGCCTTTCCCTCTTCTTGGAATGCTCTTCCCCCCAACTAAGTTCTTTTTATCCTTCAAGTCTCAGCTTCGATGAGTGACTTTCTCATGGAGGCCACCCTGATGCATCCCCCAACCTAAACTGAGCCTCCCTTGATGTCCTTGAAACCTACTTCTTTCCGTCATTGAACTTAACCCAGTTTATTGTTTTGTTTATTTGTGTGTGAGCTGTTTGAACATCTAGGGAGCTTACATCCTCCCTAGAATGTAAGCTCTTTGAGGCAAGGACACTGCTTTATGTTTTGGCCCCTCCTTATTTATCAAACCGGGAGCACAGTGCCTTCCACAAAGCAGATGTTCACATAAAGCATTGGCTTCATAAGTAATGCCACAACAGTAATAATAATAGCTAATATTGAGTGCTTATGAGGTGCCAAGGATTGTACCAACATTCTCTTTTCTTTGTTTTTTTTTTAATTTATTTTTATTTTTTGGTGGGGAAGTTGGAAGTAATTAGGTTTATGTATTAATTTTTTTTTGATGGAGGCACTGGGGATTGAACCCAGGACTTTGTGCATACTAGGCATGCACTCTACCACTGAACTATATATACCCTTCCCCCCAACATTTTCTTTTCTAGTCTTTGGACAGTCCTATGAGATAATTACTGTTTTACAAATCAGGACATTGAGTTTCAGCTCAGGTAGTTCATCCAAGGTGAAAAGACTTGTGAATGAAGGACTCAGGATTTGCATCGAGGTTTGTTTAATCCTAGAGCTACCGGAGGGGCACCTTCTTTAGGGGCTGGAGAGGTTGGAAGTATGGATGAAGAAACAGGGACACTGTACATTTCTGAGTAGTCAGCTACAATGTGCCAGCTAGCACGTGCAAAGCACTGTGCTAGACATGTGTGAACATGGTAAGAGAGAAAAGCTGTGAATCCTGAGCCAGAGGAGGGTTGTGGCCACCTGAACCCTGTTCAAGGAGGGGTGAAGGGCTGGGACCAAGCCAGCTCAGGGACATGCCCTGTTTAATGTGAGTGGACTGCATGTTCGCTTAAATTCCATTCAAAGAAGGCCCAGGTGTGTTCAGCAGGAATTCCTGATAAATCTGCTTGGGGGTAGATAGAAGGGATAGAAGGTGAGCCTCTGGAGCCTGAGTGGGTGGAGCTGTTACACCTCAGTGGGGCAAGGGTTTCAGGGAGTCGTGTGTCACTTTGGAGAAGGATAGGAAGGGAGAGTAGAAAAGCGGGGGAGGTGGAGTGAGCCTGTGAGATGGGTGATGTTTTGTATATTTCATAATAGGACCCATCTCCTGATCTCCTGATGTTCAGTAAAGTTGCAAAAATCATAGAAACTCAAGGCAAGTGGCTGTGTGTGTGTGTGTGTGTGTGTGTGTGTGTGTGTTTGTGTGAGAGAGAGAGGGGGGTGAGAGAGAGAGTTGGAGAAGGGGCTGGATTTCACATTAGAGTCAACACTAGCAGAACAGGGACAGCCCATGTGGATGTAGGATGGGGGAGGGGAGAAAGCCATAGAGTGAGCCAGGCCACAGACAGACCCAGCCACGTCTGCACAGAGCTCAGGGTCGGGGTTGGGGGGGTCCGTCTCAGATGACCACTTGGGTGAAAGAAAGGGGGAGGCCCCTTGTCTGCTCTGAGCTAGCCAGCGTTACTCCTTTCTGGTTATTAGTGTGTGCTCTGTAAACTCTGTAGAACATTTGAAAAGTCCAAAAAAGTGAAAGTTATGAGAAGCCACGAGCCATCCCTCAGTCCTGAGATAGCAGCTACTGTATTTCACTTCCTCCTTCTCTTTTTATCTTCTATGTATATGTTTGCTCACAAAGTTGGGAATGTATTTTATATGCATACTGTACAATCTTTTGTTGGCATAATTGCATAAACATTTTCAGAAGTAAAAGCCACATCTCATGTTTGAGGATTTTCACACCTTCACAGAGTTGATTCAGTATTAGATATTTTTGCAAGGAAAAAAAAATTTTTTTTGGTATATACTCTCTGAACCAGCCTAATTTAATTTGAATTCTTGGTTTTTTTCCTTCCATCTTGTACAACCCAGAAAGTCCTATGAGTTTGAAGACTTACTGCAGTCTTCCTCGGAGAACAGCCGGGTGGACTGGTATGCACAGACTAAGCTGGGGCTCACACGCACTTTATCGGAGGAGAACATCTATGAAGACATTCTTGGTAAGAGGCCAAAATGTCTGTGTATGAGTGTGAGTCTGTCTGTAAGAAAGGATAGGGAGGGAATGGGGCTGGCTGCTTGAAACACACATAGACACACGCGCACGAAGACATACAGGTACTCGAATGAACGAGAGAACACGTAGGTGGGTAGAAGGGTGACCCACAGTGAAATATGTAAGAGAAAATGGGCCTGGAGGGGAAAGGAAGGGCTGGTGATGAGCAGCCAAGGAGGCAGCGTGATGTAGTGGAAAACTCTAGACCTGCAGCCTCAATACCCATGCCTGAGTCTGGGCTCTGCTGCTTGTATGACAATAAGCTGGTAACTTAACGTCTCAGAACTTTAATTCTCTCACCTCTGTACTGAGGATGGTGATAGCTACCTTATAGGGTTGTCTGAGGACTGGAGAAAATGGTACATAAAATACCTGGCTTATAACAGACTCTCAGGGACCTGAAGGGATGACTGAATGAAAGAAACTGAAGGCTGCTGTACCCTTTCCGAAACTGCTGGGGTGTGGCGGTAACAGCATCGAAATTCAGACTAAAATGAAAGTTCACAATTAAAGGAGTAACTTTGGCCTTGCTGTAGAGAATTCGCTGATTCCAAAATGGGGCTCAGATGCACAGAGTTTGTGTGTGTTTAAACGTGAGTTAATCTTCAGGGAGCATCACAGTTTCAGTGAAATGTCAACTCAAGCCATGTCTTCATGTGTTGCGGGAGAGAAGGGGGAAGAAATGAACTGGTAAGAGGGAGAACCGTACATGTCCCTATGCAAGGGGCAGATTAGACAGATAACCACATACATCCATGCACGTAGTCATCAACACTAGGAAAAACTCTCAAGAAAACACGAGACTTGAGAGAGTGCAGACACTTAGCTGTGCCATTTGAACTGCTGTGTCTGAGCTGCCAAAGATGGGTTCCTGCCAAAGCAGTAGGCATCCCAAATCCAAAGTGGGGATGAAAGCTGGACTTCTCTTAGCAGTGTGTACTTGACAGGGAAGTTTTCAGTTACAAAGAATGGAAAACCCAGCTGAAACAACAAAGGGAATTTGTTGGCTCACGTGACCAGAACTGGCTTTTTCTTCCTCATTTCTTATCTCTCAGGTTAGTTCCATTCTCAGCAGGTTTCCCATGATCCATCAGCTCTCTGGAATCCATGCCTTGCAGTAAGAAAGGAGAGCCTGTGTGCACCAGTCCCAGCAAAAATCCTGAGGTTCACTCTGAATAGACCGGTTTAGGTCCTTTGTTCACCTTCAGAGCCCAGGAATGCCATGGAGTGACTGGCTTAGACTTAGGATGCGAGCCCTTACCTAGAACTGGTCACTGAGGCAGGGATTCGGAATACTAAGATTGAAACTCTGAAACTGGGGGTGGAGTTAATCTCAAAATATCTAAAAATGGGGATATAGGGAGTCCCCCAGTGAAAATCAAGGTTTATTACCAAGAGGAAGGCTAAATGGATAGCAAGACAGCAGGTACCCCCACAAGGAGAGGCCAGGATGCTGGGTAGAGATCTGATAAGGAGAACTTCCTCGGTGTTCACAGTTTCTGACCAACTGTTGCCTTTGACCACAGATCCGCCCATGAAGGAAAACCCTTATGAGGATGTTGAATTACATGGTCGCTGCCTGGGGAAGAAGTGTGTCTTGAACTTTCCGAGTTCTCCCACCTCTTCCATCCCCGACACACCCACCAAGGTATGAGCCCCTAGAGGATTGGTGAGGGGAGACGGGTCCCCAGCACCATGGCCTTGAGCAGGCTGGACTTCCAGGTTCCCCTGGAATGCCAGGCCACCCTCACTGCCAGGCTCCTGGATTTGTACATCAGTAGCCTGCCTCCTCTTCCTGCTTCTGGTTCTCCTGGAACCCTTCTGCTCAACAAGGCTTCCTAAAGTATTGTTTTAGCTTCTGGGTCAGAATTCTCCCTAACTGGGTAAATAAGATAGTACATGCATGTTATGCAGCCATGGAGAAGAATGTCCTGACAGAAAACAAATTCTAAAATACAAAACTGAAAGGCAAGGTGCGGAAACAGTATTTCCATAGTATGCCACCAGTGATGGGTCTTTCAGTGAAAGAATATACACACACGTAAACTATGTTTGTGAATGTACAAGAATTATCTCCGTAAGGGTACCTAAGAATGAATAAGTGGGTACTTCTGTGAGGTTGTCCGAGTGTCTGAGTATCTGGAGGTCAGGAAAGAAGACTGACATTTTTTATGGAATATCTGTTTGAACTTTTGGAGTTTTGTGCTCTGTGCATACAGATAATATTACTATATTCACATGCGTAATAATTTCAGCCCATTGCCTACAGAACTGAATTCATATTTTTTAGGATAGCATTAAACTTCCTTTATAATTGATCCCTGGGTACGTACCATTTCCCATAATTCCTACATTCAGAAGCTTCCCTCCAGCCAAAGCCTACTAACCGCCCCTCTGATGCTATAGCCCCAGGATCAGCAAACTTTTTCTCTAAAGAGTCAGAGAGTCAATAGATGATCTCTGTTGTAACCACTCAGCACTGCCATTGTAGTGCAGGGCAGCCACAGACTAAATGCAAACCAGTGAGACTGTGTTTCCATAAACCTTTATTTATGGACACTGAAATTTGATTTTATATAATTTTCATGTGTCATGAAATACTACTTATTTTTTTTAATTTTTAAAATAAATTTTAATAAATTAAAAAATTTAATTTTTATTAAAAATTATTAAAATGTTAAAAATGAAGCTCTTGGCTCATGGCCTGTACAAAAACAGGTGGTGGGCCAGCTGTGGCCCACAGGCCATAATTTGCCTACCCCTGTGCTAGGTCATTTCTGCCTCTGCCCTTGGCTCTTGCCTGGACCTTTCCTTTCCTATCCTTTAAGGCTTAGCTCAATCAGGCCTCCTTCAGGAAGCTCCCAGGCCATCCCAGCTCCTGGGACTTCTTCCCCTCTGCCTGTCTGTAACACTCAGTGAGCTAAGCATTCATGTCCCACCAAATTGTATATACTCTCTTACCGACATCGTCTACTTTGATGACTGGAATTCTGATTTAAGTCATGTTATATATGTTAGAAGCAGCTCCCCAACTAGAGTGTAAGTTCCTCAAGGTCAGAAATTGCATAATTGGTTTCTTTGTATCTCCCATAAGTAGTTGTTATATAGTGGGTTAGTTGTTGAAGAAATTAATAAAGGAAGGCCAAATCCAGGCTGCAAGTGTGAGGTTAAATCCCATTGAAAGGATATGTTTCCAGCTTAAGAAAAGAGGCCTTCCTCTCTGGGCTCTGCTGGAGGTCAGTGTTTGCTGGCAGCCGGGTGGGAGGGTATACACATGAGGCATGATAGTCACAAAGGGAATCCTCCTCAAGAGAGTGGAAGGTGGACATCACCTTTCATCAACAGTTGATTCTTACCGACCCAAGTCAATGGCTACAATACTTGCCCAAATCAATTAACTACTGATTTCTTCTCCTATGGAAAAGAGTGTCATCCTGAATAATCCATGACAACCGATAATTAACAGATCGTTTCTACTTGCTTTGAAATGTATTGTTTGTATTTTCATTGGAATGTAGATGTCTTCAACATTTGGGGAATCCTTCATTTCCCATAGTGGATAAGCCTGGCTTACAGGCAGAAGGAAGACTGTCACACCTGGTCTGCCTCTTCGTGTCCTACTCAGCTCTACCCCACTTCATGCAGGGAGTGAACTGCATCGCCTCTTAGGAACTATGGGAAACATCTAGCCAAAGCAGCTCTGCGTGCAGAGCCGGGTGCTCCTCTGTACCAGGAAGTAAAGGCCCTTATCTTCCCCTCCCTGCCAGGCTAGAGAAAATCTAGTCCTCTGTCCCCATAACAGGTAAATACACTAGGTAATCATGTCAATGAGAACTTGAAGTCCAGAGGCAGCTCTCCTGCAGAAAGACAGTCAATTTAGTTGCCCAGTGTGCAGGTCTGATTGCCACTGATACTTGCAGGCTCTTCTGGGCCTTTGCGAGTCATCAGCAAGACTGTGTCCATGCTCATTCCTCTGCTTTCCCACATCTGGTGTCTGGTTCTTGTCCCCGTTCTGGAGGACAGCTGTAGACTTCTCCACTGCCTCCACTTAGCTCTTCCGTATTCATCTGTTGCATCTGGACTGACTGCATCTAGGACTTAGAACTTCCTGGAGCAGTCTTTCCATGACAACCACCTCTCACAGCCACAGAAAGGCCCCAAGACATCTTTGGGGATTTTTATTTAATTAGGTCATGCCTAGGCCCAGTAGAGAAGTGAGGGTCAACTGGACAGATTTTCCTCTGACAGGAGCAGATGTGCAGCTGGGGGCAGATGTTTGCAGACACACAAGGCAAGCTCCTGAGGGAGTTTTCTTGCTGTGTGTTACCCACCACTCCCACATGCAGAATAGCTCAGTGACTATAGTAGGAACTCATTTTTCTAATAAAGGAAATCTAGGCTAATATGAAATCGTCTTTCTTATGTAGTGACACTTAAGAGGGGAAAAAATCACTAATTAGCATTCTTTGGTCACCTGGGTAGCCTACCCACACCGTCCTCCACCTACAAATCATCTCTCTTAGCTGTAGCTCCGGAGAGGCAGTATCTGGTCAAGTGTGCAGGTGCTGGAGCCTGACTGCTTCCATTCCCACCTTACGTAGACTGCTTGATAGCTGTGTGACTTTGGGCAAATAATCTCGTCTCTGTGCACCAGTTTTTCATTGGTAAATAAGAATGATAAGAGTACACTCCTTGTAGAGGTCTTCTAAGATCAATCAGATTAATTCTTATAAACTTAGACAAGTGCCTACAATGTAAGTACTATTTATGTGTGTTTGCTAAATATATAGAATTATGCTTATCAATATGCGTTCTTTTTAAAAATAAACTCATCTTCTAAAAACAGAACATTCTCATTGTAAAATTCTTTTTAGATACCAAAAAGTATAATAAAAAACAAAACTCATCCAAATTGGGGATTTTAATTTTTTCTTTATACTCACCTTTATTTTTTCTATAATATATTGTTATTATGTATGTGTGTGTGTGTGTGTATGTGTTTTAAAGGTCTTTTTAAAAATTGCATGTAATCCCCACACTCAGAGATAACTACTATTAACACTTTGGTTTACTTCCGTCCAGACCATGTCACACCATGTATGTATGTCCATGTGTGTATGTTTGTGTGTGTGTGTGTGTAAAAAAAGATTTAGGATGACTTTGTATATACACTTTTGCTGCTCTTTTACATTTATCATGAGTATTTCCCCATGTCATTAATTTCTTTTTAAAAACAATTTGTTTTGGAAAAAAAAAAAACAATTTGTATTGCCTGCATGGTATACCATCATTTTAATGTAATGGCATTACATTACATTAGTGTAACGTCCCATCGTTGGAACGAGCGTGTATGCCTTCCTGTGTATTTCTATGAATGTATAGTTAGGGGAGTGTCTGTGTATTCATGTGAATACGTGTACCTGTGGGCACGTATGAACAAATGCAAATGTGTATCGGAATGACATCTGAGTTCTTCGTAGGTGGGAGAGGTCTCTGTAAAAGAGAATAGGAGTGAGACTGAGATAGGTAAGGAGACGGGATATTTTATATTGAGGACACTTTTAGTCTCCTGCTGTCACCCTCCGAAGGCAGTAAGACAGGGACATTAGGGGGCTGGAAAGAGTTAAGCCATCAGCCACCATTCACAGACAAGAAGGGTGAATGAACCCCGGCTGAGTCCAGATAAGCTCCCTCTTCGAGGCATAAGGCACGTAGCTCTCTTGCTGCCCCCTCCTCCCACCAAGATGCCTCCTGGCCAGGGCCTGTCATACTCAGTCTCCTGAAATAACCCAGGAGGTTTCAACAGAGGGTCCTTGTCTGCTTGTCCCTTTTGGACACTACAGATCTTTGGTTGAGTCCATTGTGAATCGAATACTTGTAAGGCTGAGGAGACCCTGGGTGCCTCTGCAGCAGAGCTCAGCTCCTCCATAGAGACTCCTCCATTGAGACACGATAGGATGGGCACGTTATCATCAGGGCATGGTGGTGTGAAGCTCTCTGATCAAAAGCTGGGATCTTCTCTGGACCCTAGTCTGACACAATCATCCTTAGGGTCCTGTAGTGACTTTCCTTTTTATACATAGTTCAGGTTTGGCAAACTACTGCTGGTTGCCTGACTTTGTAAATAAAGTTTTAATGGAACACAGGTAAGCTCATTTGTTTACTTGTGCTTTTGCGCTACAATGGACAGAGCTGAGTAGTTGCAACAGAGACAGTATGGCCTGCAAAGCCTAAAATATCTACTATCTGGCCTTTTAGAAAAAGCTTGCTGATCCCTGCTAGCTTCATACCTTCACTTTCAAAGCCCTTCCACAGACAATTCTTTCTTCATTGTTGTACCATCTCTTCCGTCTGTTTCACTGCACTTACTCTAAGCTCTGAAGACTCTCTTTGATTTTAATATTGGCTTTTCCTCACCTCTATCTGTTCTCAGATTGTGTTGCATACTTGATAATGCTCTCCCTGACAGCCCGCTAAGTCTTTTCATCAGTTAAGAAGCTAATGAAATTCTACCCTTTCCTGAAAGCTCCCTGGACATTTGGTGGCTTGTTTTGGGTACTCTGGGACACACCAGGGCCCCTTCTGCAGCAGTGTGACCGCTGGGAAATGCAGCCCACACACACCTCCACCAGGTCTCCTCACACCCTTTACAAAGTTCAGTGCCTCGCTTTGATTCCTTTCTGTTTTCTTTCTTCTCAGCCCTTTCCATAGGTCAGATCTTCTTTGAACAAACACTATCACAATCTAGATCTCTAGTGAAAATAGATACCTGCTGTTTGCCAACAATTTGACATGAGATTCCAATGCAGTGAAAGAATGGGGACCATTTCCTTGGATTTCATTGCAGATGGGATTTGGTCTTTAAGAAGGCGTGTTATTATTCCTTCTTCTTGTGCTGGTTTAATTATTATGATGCCCATAGTGAGCGGACCAGGCCAGCCCCTTCCTCCCCTCAGGGCTTGTGCTGAGAGCAGTTGTTGCTCCCTGTAGACCCAGGATAAGACGGAGGAGCAGGCTACTTAGGAAGGCCAGGAGTCTTTATTCCTGGAAATCTTTAAAAAGAAAACATTCTGGAGTTACTGTTATACACTGTTTGGAACTAAACAAGAATGGGGAAATCAATGGAACAAAATAAGACCATTCTATGAGAATTTAAGATATAATAAATGTGGTCTTACAAATTGTTAGAGAAAGAAAGCCTCACTTATTAAATGGAATAGGGATAAGTTAGCTTGGGGGAAAATTGTTTTAGACTAACATACAATAAAATAAATTACTGATGCCTTAATGAATAAAATATGTTTAAAATAAATTAAGAAAATCCCAAAGAAATGAAATTAAATATGTATCAAACCTTTAAAAAGATATCGATTTTCTAGGCAAAGAAAGAAGAGATTAAATTAATCACAAACGAAAAGATGAACAGATTTGTGTGCATAAAAATGTGGGAAAAACATACTTGCAGGAAAACTGACAAATAGTTCATGTGTGTTCTATATGGAGAGTTCATCCAAAACAATAAGAAAAACATGGGGATCCCAAAGGAATAGGAAAAGAACATAAACAATATACTAAAGAAAAACACAATTAGGACATTAAAGTATGAAAAAATGTCAATGTCATAAGAGAGAGGGAGAGAAAAACTTATACTGGATGCCTCTTAGGCACTCTGCTAGATGTTTTATATACCTTTATCTCATCTAATTCATTAATTTTTTTAAAAAGAGACATTGCAGCTATAATTATGGTATCATAAAATATGCATCTGGAAGTGCCTTTAGAGAACATGTAGGCAAAGTGGTTTAAAATATTTATTTTATTAATTTTTCTTATTTTAGTGAATAGTTAATATGTTCATAAGGTTCATAATTTAAGGAGTATGAAAAGTGTCCATAAAAAATCTCTCACTCCTGTCTATTTCTCTCCCCAAGAGCAACCACTGTTAATTTCTTGTGTACCCTTGCAGAACTAGTCTATGCGTATACCAGTTTCTATAGCTCCTTCAAACACACACAGACATCAGCATACTATACCAACTATCCTACACCTTGCTTTTTATGCTTAATAATATACATGTGAGGGGGGAGGGTACAGCTCAAGTGGTAGAGTGCATGCTTAGCATGCACAAGGTCCTGGGTTCAATCCCCACTACCTCCATTAAAATAAATAAACAAACCTAAAATTAAAAAAAAAAAAAAAACCAATATACATGTGAGAGAACCTATATAAGTACTGTAAGGTTTTTTCCACACCTGCATTGTATTCCACTATATAGGTGTACCATGATTTATCTGACCACTTCTATTGATGGACATGTAGGTGGTTTCCAATATTTTGTGCTTATAAACCATGGCACAGTGTACAGTGTACTGTGTACTTTGCACATGACTTTTCTTGTACAATGGAACTTTGCACAAGTATGAGCATATCAGTAGAGTAAGTTCCTAGAGGAGGAATTACTAGATTGAAGAGTGTGTACATTTGTAATTTTGTTGACACTGCTAGATTGCTCTCCATAGTGGTGTGGCAATTTCCTCTCCTACCAACAGTGTATGAAAGTGTGAAGGTGATTGTGTCCCCTCACTTTTTAAAAAATTTTCTGTGGGAGGGGAGATAATTAGGTTTATTTGTTTATTCATTTTTAGAGGAGGTACTGGGGATTGAACCCAGGATGTATGCTAAGCATGTGCTCTGCCACTTGAGCTGTACCCTCCCCAACCCCTCACCTTCAGCAATACAGTGAGTTATCAAAGTTTTTCATCTTTGCTAATCTTTGAGTGAAAAATGTTTCTTCAATGGAGTTTTTTAAATTTTTTTTTCTGATGAGTGAAGCTGAATTTTTTATATACAATGAAAATCATTGTATTTCCTTTTCTATAAATTTTCAGTTCTTACCTTTTGCCTGTTTTTCTTTTGAGTTGTTAGTCTTCTCATTTGTAGCATGTATTTAAAAAATGAGTTCTATAAGTATCAAATTTTTCAGATTGGTTTTTTGTTTGCCTTTTGACCTAAAAGCAGCTTGTTATTGGAAATAAGATGCTGAAGCCCAGAGAAGTGAAATTCCTTGTATAGAAGGCACTCAGCTTGCCAGTGGCAGGGTCAGAGCTATGCTTAGGTCTTGTAACTCCCAGTATGTTGTGTCAGAAAGCCTCATTTGTAAAGGTGAAGAATTGAGCCAGGCGAGTTCTCACTTGTCTGAAATGAGAGACTGGGTTAGACTTGCATCCTTTATCATACTAATTTCCCATAATTGGATGTTAAGTGTTCATTGAGCACTTATTAGCATAGACAAACCCTTGGAACATACCCTTGGGAACACAGACCAACTTCCCTTCTCGATCTCATGGTCTGCATCACTGACATCACCTCTGATCTCTCCCTTTCTATGTATTTACTCTTCTTTTCTCCTTTTCCCTCACAACAGTCATTGTCCAAACCTGCTTTTTTCCGGCAAAATTCAGAGAGGAGGAACTTCAAACTGCTGGACACCAGGAAGCTGAGTCGGGATGGAACCGGGTCCCCTTCCAAAATCAGCCCTCCCTCCACACCCAGCAGCCCTGACGACACTTTCTTTAACCTGGGAGACATGCAGAATGGGAGGAAGAAGAGAAAGATACCCAAGGTAAGGCTTGCAGTAAGCTTCGTGTCAGATGTGCATTCCCACTTCTCTGCAGAAGAAGGCTGCAGAGGAGTCTGGGCAGAGAATGGATCACTGGGCCCTCTTCTCCCTGCTCCGCCGCAGGCCAGGGAGACACGGTGAAGCCAGCAGGCTGAGATTTCTGGGCCTTTGTCACATTACTCACTGTGGTCCTTTGGCCTTCCTCTTAGCCATCCCTTTGCGTGCTCCCTTTGGCAGGTTTCTGTGGAATCCTTTGTTTCTTTGGCAACCACCGTAGGCAGCACCAGATACCACACGACTCTCTCTCTGAAACAGACTATCTTCCAAATGCGCTTATAGTTAAAAAATATTTTTCAACTTAAAAAAGATCTCTAAAAAGGCCAACCCTTCTAGTACTGAACACTTTTAAAACAAAACTTATCTCCTTTTAAAGTACAATTATGTGAAAGCATGTTTAAAGTTTTTCTCTATGGGGAAAAATTTTTTTTTAATTAAAAGGAACAAAGATTTATTGACTAAAGTATATATTGGCTTCCACTTATTTCATGACCTGATTTAAAATGAGAAAAACCTTCCCTCTCATATTATTTATACTACTCACATTGCACTCATGAATTGTCTTGTATGATAGCTGTGAATGCATCTCGGTCCTTCCTGTTAGCTTGTAAACTCCCTGAGAACGGGTGCCATGCCCCATGTATCTTTTTATCCCTCACAGCTCCTAGTAAAATCCCTGGTACATAGGAGATGCTTAGCATTCATTCAACAAATTAATAATCAACAAATATTTATTGAGAACCTACTGTGTGCCATACAGGTACTGTGACAGCAGTAAACAAAAGTGACAAAAATTCCTGCCTTCGTGGAGCTTACATTCTAGTGTTCATTGTATTTGAATAAATGGAAAGATGTTAACTATATTGTAAATATCTCCTTTCTAGTTATTTTTGGATATTTTGGGGGGGGATTTTGAATAGGTTTAAAAATTTTTTCTTCCCCCAAAACAATTTGACCTAGCAACTCATTTGTTTATCTATTTGTATTTTTAAATTGTGATATACATAAAACTTACCATTTTAACCATTTTTAATGCATATCAGCAGCATTAAGTACATTCACATTGCTGTGCAGCCATTATCATCATCATCCATCTCCAGATGGATGCACTTTTTCTTCTCCCCAAACTGAAACTCTGCACCCATTAAACACTTACCCCCTTTGCTCCCTTCCCCCAGCCCCTGGCACCACCAAGCTACTTTCTGTCTCTCTGAATTTGCCTATTCTAGGTACCTCATGTAAGTGATATCATCCAATATTTGTCTTTTTGTGACTGGCTTATTTTGCTTAGCATAAAATCCACAAGGTTTGTTCATGTTGGAGCATGTGTCACAATTTCCTTCCTTTCCAAGCCTGAGTAATACTCCATTGTATGTCCATCCCACATTGTGTTTATCCATTCATCCATCAGTCGATGTTTGGGTTGCTTTCACTTCCTGGCTGTTGTGAATAGTGCTGGCGTCTCATTTATACCGATAATTTCTTCCATGGTAAACTGGGTCAGTGCTGTATCCCACTGGTTAGAACATGCATGAAAAGAAGAGAAGGCCTGTTCAGGAATGTGAGCGCTCAAGGACACGGCTGGTTCGTAAGAGCAAATACAAAGAACTGCTGCACGGCAGGGATTTGGTGGAGAAGGCAGAGGCCTCATGCAGGTCAGATTCGTGGGTAGGGAAGAGGAGCTCACACAGAGAGCCGGCAGGGCCAGGCTGGGCTGCCCGTCAGGAGCCAGAGGGCGCAGGTGCGTGAGGACATGGCAGGGCAGTGTCAGTGATAGTCTGCACAGCTCGGGGGACAGGGCCTGGGCCCGCCACAAGGAGACCTTGAGAATAAGCCACCCTCCCCCCTGCCAGGCTAGTGCTTGCAGAGTGGGCCTACTTTAGGGGGCGGATCAGAGGAGTGGAGGGTGGAGATGGATATTAGCAACTGTGCCCACCTGAGTACCCATCACCCAGTTTACCATAGCACATCCCCTCTCCTGTTCCTCCCAATGTATAAAAGAATTTAAAACTTTTCAAGGTAGCTTACAAACACAGCTCCTCTTTGAAGTCACTATTAGGTTTACCTCAACTGTGCATGGGTAGACTTCCCTTTCTCCCAACCAGGTGGAACCCAGGAAGCTTCTACCCCTGAGAGTTGCAGGTGGTGCTGAAAAGCCTGGTGGGAAATGACCTAGGGCTTCAATCACCAGACGGTTCTTCTATAGTCAGCCTGGAGGATGTGCTTCTAAGTAGAGGTGTCTGCTGAGTGACTTGGCTTCTGAGCACCAGGAGAGGTCATGAAAGGCCTCAGCAAGCCTGGAGTGAGTGTATTCCTCTGTAGAAAGGGCAGCCTGCCGTGTGCATGGCACTGCTCCGTGCAGTCCCAAGCTAGGATTTGTCATCCATCACTGCTCCCTTCCTGCTCAGGGCTGCCGAGAAACCCCTTGGCATGGTTCCCATGAAGGGGGCCCTGCCTGGGAACATTTTTTTTCTGTCTCTTCCTTTTCTTGTTTTGTTTTGGGGGCAAAAGCTCCTTCCCAAACCACAGTGACATTGCACTATGGGAGAGGGAGCAGCCATCACACCATTAGCCAATGAAATTGTCTTCCTCTGTGTCTCAGTGGGAGTTGTTAGCAAATTCAGACAGCTCTCACTCATACATCAGCAAAGCTGGCAGCCTTCCTTTAGTGTTCTTGACAGTCCAGTTCCTATCTGGCAGAAAAGAATGATTGAAAAACACCAGTGGCCAGTGGGAAATGTCTCCTCCCTCCCCTTTCCCTGGCCCTCCACCATCCTAAAAGAAAATGGGCAGTGAAGGAATCCCAGTTGCATATGGAAAGGAGACTGCTAACAACAATGGCTTTTCTTCTCCCGGTGTCTGGCAGCTGGTGTTGCGAATCAATGCCATTTACGAGGCCCGGAGAGGAAAGAAACGGGTGAAGAGGCTGTCCCAGTCAACAGAGAGCAACTCAGGAAAAGGTAGGACCCCACCACCATACCTCCTCTCCCAAGAATCTGAAAAACAGTCATCCTAGAAGTGGTTTCCTGGAGTTGGTTCACCAAGAGGAGGTCAAATTAGGGCTTTGTAAATGCCTCCCACCATCCTTGGAACAGTTGAGGAGCCAGGAGCTCAGGCTGCTAGAGTGTCCTCAGGTCCTCTCTCTCTGTGCATCCATCAAGTCGGCCCAGTGCTGCATGCTCTGACCTCACCAAAGGAACAACGTTCTTTGCTTAATATGCGTAAAAGGGGCCAGTGTCTTTTGCTGTATTATTTGATATAGGTACCATCTATCTGAACCAGAACTAAATTAAATTTGCAATACATTTAGTTGGGCAAAGACATAGTTAATTACATTTTTTTTTTGTTTTTTTGATTTTATTTTGTTTTAAGGAGGGCAAGGAAGTAATTAGGTTTATTTATTCGTTTACATATTGATTTCTAACGGAGGTACTGGGGATTGAACCCAGGGCCTTGTTCATGTTAAGCATGTGCTCTACCGCTGAGCTGTGCCCTCCCCCCGTTACATACAATAGACAGAAAGAAAACAGCCCCTCTGAGCTAGAAATCGTGGATTTGTGCTGCTGCATATAAAAAATTCCCTGCCTTAGAAAAACTCACATTTGCAACTTTCTTTCTTTGGTTGTTATTTTTTTTGTCTAGTGACAGATGAGAACAGTGAGTCTGACAGTGACACCGAGGAGAAGCTGAAAGGTGAGGAGAGCAGTTGCTGTGCAGGGCGCGTGCGGGGACCGGAAGCAGCAAAGGTGGCCTTTCCACTTAGTGTGAGGGATGGGACAGAGCATCCTTGCACGAGCTTGCTAGACAAGGCGTGAACATCTGAGGGGACAGGGGCTCACAGGGTGCCCAGGGGCGGTTCAGTCCTGAGTACCTGTGTAAGCTACAACACTGCTGGCCTGGGGCTCCAGGGACCTGGGCTCTTGCCCCGCCCTTGTTAAAATGGCTGTAGGGTCTGGAGGAAGTCACTTAAGATCCAGGGCCTCTGGTTCCTCATCTGTCAAATGAAGTAGCTGAAATAACTGGTCCCCGTGGAACTAAATTCAGTGATCTAGGTCTAGGCTTTAGTGAGTCTTCCACAACTTTTCCAGCCCCAAGGGGATGCCATAGAAAGCTGTAGTCCAGGGCTGCTGAGTGAGGTGATGCGGACCCGTCTGCCCAGTGGCCCCGCCTCATTCACCTCTAACACCCACCTGCTCCCTGCCCCACTTCCAGAATGAAGAAAGTGGTGTCCATTGCACACTGGTGGCAGAAAAGAAGGCAGATGGGAGTTCTTGGGTTAGTCAGGTCTCTGCCAGTTGAGTCACACGAGATGTTTACAAAGCTCCTGGCTCCAGAAGCTCTATGGTCTGGGTTTTATTACGTCCCCCAAACTGAAAGATGAAGGAAAAGAGCGAGGGGAGGAGTCCCCGCTCCATCTGACAGAGGAACCCAATAATTACTCAAGCCAGGGACCCTAGTCCAGACAGCAAGTCCATGGTGGCGCAGGGGCCCCACACTCCCGGCTCCTGCACCCCGATTAGCCTGGCGGCCTGTCGAATGCTGCTCCTCCCAGAACTTTGGCAGGGATCCTGAATAAAGAGTTTTGTACTAATTTGTTAAATATGAGAACACTTCTTTGGGATTAGAAAAAGTACTTTGAGCTGGGAATTACATAACCTGTTGCAGCTCTGTGCAGTTCCACATGGGGAGTGAGTCATTTTCAGGCGGTATCTCTCTCTCTCCAGCCCACAGCCAGCGCCTGGTCAATGTGAAGTCACGCCTCAAGCAGGCTCCGAGATACCCGTCACTGGACCGGGAGCTCGTTGAGTACCAGGAGAGGCAGCTCTTCGAGTACTTTGTGGTCGTGTCTTTGCACAAGAAGCAGGCCGGGGCTGCATATGTGCCAGAACTCACCCAGCAGTTCCCTCTGAAGGTACAGGGTGGGCCAGGCCTCAGCCGCTGCCAGGGACTGCAGCGTTCTTGCCAGAATCTTGCTGGGTGGGACTCATGGTTTTAGGCAGGAGTCTGAGGAACATTTAGTCTAATTAAGGTATATCAAATGAAAAAAGACTGCTGCTGGAGAATTTGGGAGGTCCGAGGTATAAGATTCAAGAGTCAAAGTAGGGACAGAAATACTTACTCATTTCCCGTGGTCACTATGCTGACTGCGCCATCCTCTTCATCCTCCCCGTCTCCTTTTCCAGCCACATCTCTTCCCAACCTATACTAGAAGCCTCTTTCCGTCAACCACACAACTCTCCCTAAGGAATGTCTTGTTTGTGTCCATGCTCCACATCTCTGCGTGCACCGTGTGCCTCCATATGAGTGTCTGCACAAGAATCCTGTTCTGTTCTAACATGGGTCATGGCTCTGTGGATTTCACTTTACTGTGTATCATGGCACCCAAAATGAAATGGCACTCAATAAAGCCTAAAATGACATGGCCAATGATACATAAATTATTCCTAAGCTTTGACATCAGTATTAAAGAGCTTCCACCACGTTCTCTTTCAATTCAACCAGAATTTATTGAGCCCCTATTACATTTAAGCTGTTTTCTACTTGGCCCCAGGGGATTACAAAATGTGTTTCCTGTCCTCAAGGAGTTTACACCCTGACAGGAGGGCATAAGAGAAGCCTACAAAGATGCACAAAGTACAATGTGGCAGTCCCTGTGCAGTTCATACAGTGAGTGTGCTCAGAGGTGGGAGGATGAGAGGGAGCTCATGTCCTGGTCCCCCAGGGCCTCCCTTTGCTGCCACCACCCAGGCATAATCCCAGCATCTGCCAAGGCCCCGGTCCCGGCTGTCCCTCCCCTCCTCTCCTGGGCCAGCCTTCCTTCTGTCCTGCCCACTGGAGTCCAACACAGAAATCAAGTCCTTTCCTTGGAGTTAGGATGGAAATACATATAACTGAAGTAAACCATAGGCACCAGCCCTCCAGACTGGCACTTACTCCACTTCTTCCACCTGACCTTCAGGCAGGATCCCCTGTAGGTTTATACACTAGAGATCAGGTCTGCCAAGCTCCATTAAAATACTTGCTATTCTGCAGTTATCTTTATGACAATTCATGGAGATTAGGATATTTTCCAGCCATCTGTGATTGGCTGTGTTTGTCAGAGATCTCTCGTGCCGCCTCTTGTCACTGTGTTCATGTGTGTAGAAGATTATGTACGTGCACCTATGGGTTGATAACTCATATGTTGATGACTGCGTGTCGACACATGTGCACACACATATCTGTGTGTGTCATGCGTGTGGTCTGAGTGTGAATGCATCTAAATGGTGACTGGGCCATGTTGAAAAGTGCCAGAACCCACTTCCCGACAGACCTACTCTTCAGTCCTCTAATGCTGTTTCCACTGTGAAGAAATGTCCTTGTTCCTTCCTTGTGAGTCATGTATAGTTTGGGGTCCTTCACTCTGTGGTGACTAATGATCCCCTCCAACAACTACACCCAGCTGGCATTTGCTTCTCTGTGAGGTTCTCCAAAGGTAATAAAAAATTATTGCTTTGGTAATAGTCTGAGCTAGTGAATTATCAACTCAAAGACTGTTCCAGGATCAACTGGAATCTTCCAGATCATGGATGGAAGAGAGAGCTATTATATAGAAAAGAAGGAGTAACTATTCTGAAGAAGAAAAACCAGAGGACAGTAAACAATTGGCTTTAAGTCTATATATGGTGACTGTGTTTCATTCATTGATACTTGTCTCAATCATTAATATTAGTAGCAGCTTTAATTAAATTTGATCTAGCCTAAGGGGACTCATACTAGAAGTGGGTTTTCAAGTTGAAAGCCATCAGCCTGGTGCTCTATTCCTTTGGATGCTCTCTTCAGAGACCTCTTTTCTCTGACATTTCGTGACCTTGGGAAGGCTTGTAGATCCTCTGTGAAGTAGTCTACAGTACTGCTGGCCTGCAGACATCAGAAGCTGTCTGCGAGACTGGTTTAAAGTGGGGATCAATGGCAAATTATGAAAAAAAATTAGAAATTATGGAAAATATTACAGTAAAAATTTAGGATAACATTACAGTTTCCTAACTTTAGAAATTCAAACTCCGCTTGCTTCAAATGTCTGATATTTCAAATGACTGAAGATGATTTTAGCATAATTTATTTTTCTTTCACTATTCATAAAGGAAATTTAACAAGCGTAAACCCATCAACAACAGCACAACAAAAAGCCAGAAATTCTTCCCAACACTTTAGAAGTATGAATTTATAAGCAAACTATGCTAATTATAAACTATTCCTTTTTGTTTCCCAAATTTATACCTAGAGTGACTTTTGTTTTTCAACTGAGCCAAAAAAAAAAAAGCACATAACATAAAATTTACCCTCCCAACATCCCCAAGTGTACAATATGATAAGGTTAACTACATGCGCATTGTTGCCCAACATATTCCCCAGAATGGGGTGCTTTTTAAAAGCACAGATACCTGTTCAGACACAGAACAGACAGACTCATGGCTTTAAATATAATCTCTAAATCAGACTTTATTGATTCGTTCTCTTTTGAAATGAGATGATATTCATCCAGTCTGTGATGTGTCAGATAAATCAGAGTGAGAGAGAAACACAGACAGACTACAGATTAACATCATTTTGACTCCTACTAGATTCCATCCTAGCTATGTGATCATGGACAAATCACTTAACTTCTCAGGGCTTATTTCCTTTTCTTTAAAATAAGAGCATCAGGCTGGATGATGTACTGTTTTCCTTTAGTTCTGATATTCGAGGACTCCCAAAGTGAGTTAAGTTTCACCATATAATTTAGCTGGATATAGTCACCAAAAAGTATTGCCAAACATCTTTGTCTAGATTGAGGACGACAGCTTTGCCTGGGCCCTGAGGCTGGAAGGCTGGATTTGAGGCTCTGCCTTGCAGACTCATGAGTCTTCGATTTGGAAGTGAGGGCTATGACAGTTTTTCCCTATTGATTAAATTAGTTACATTTCAGTAGTTTGGTGCAGCCATGGTGGAAATCAGTATGGAGTTTCCTCAAAAAACTAAAAATAGACTTACCAATGATCCAGCAATCCCACTCTGGGTATATATCTGGAGGAAACTCTAATGCAAAAGATACTTGCACCCAATGTTCATAGCAGCACTATATTCAATATCCAAGACATGGAAGCAACCTAAATATCCATCAATAGATGACTGGATAAAGAAGTTGTGGTGTATTTATACAATGGAATACTACTCTGCCATAAAAAAGAATAAAATAATGCCATTTGCAGCAACATGGATAGACCTGGAGAATGTCATTCTAAGTGAAGTAAGCCAGAAAGAGAAAGAAAAGTACCACATTATATCACTCATATGTGGAATCTAAAAAAAAAAAAAAAAAAAAGGACACTATGAATTCATCTGCAAAACAGAAACAGACTTGCAAACTTAGTAAACAATCTTATGGTTACTGGGGAAAAGGGGTGGGAAGGGATAGATTTGGGAGTTTGAGATTTACAAATGCTAGCCACTATATATAAGAATAGATTTAAAAAAAGGTTTGTTCTGTATAGCACAGGGAACTATGTTCAATATCTTGTAATAACCTCTAATGGAAAAAAAATATGTAAACGAATACATGCATGCATATTTATGACTATGACGTGCTGTACACCAGAAACTGACACATTGTAACTGTACTTCAATTTAAATAATTAATTGATTGATTTCAAATATTTATATTCCAGAATATTAGGCATAGAGAATGTTTCTCTAAAGTACACTATTTTTTTTTTTGCTTCCACTATGATACTATAGTTGGAACTACTCGGGAAAAAAGCCCAATCAGACTCACCTGCAAACCCTCCTCAAGAGTGGAGGTTAAGGTGGCAGTCAGACTGCGGGAAGGTGCGAGACGTGATCTCAGCCAAGCATCTGCCTCACTCTCCAATGCTGGGGTTGATTCTCCAACCCTCTCTTGCCCTTCTCCCTGCAGTTGGAAAGGTCTTTCAAGTTCATGAGAGAAGCTGAGGACCAACTGAAGGCTATCCCCCAATTCTGTTTCCCTGACGCCAAGGACTGGACACCTGTCCAGCAGTTTACCAGGTAGGTGCTGGCATCGCCCCTCTCCACCCACAAAAACTAAAGCGAGAACTAGAGGGGGTCGTAGGTGGCAGACCCAACAGGTCACTTCTGTCACGTGATCCTGGTGGGCCCAAGGGTAGAAAGCTCCCCTATGGGAGTTTTTAAAACTTCTCTGAAGACAAGAATCACCTTGCTAAGTATGCAGACTCCTGGACCTCCCGTTCCATCTGGGAATATGGTCCCTAAGCTATCGTGACAGGAAAATATTTTCTTAGCCTGGGAAGATATTGCCCGTCACCAGTCCTTGTCCATGCTCTGGAAACATTTCTTCATTAGCTCATCCAGCTGTTACTCAGGTTGTGGTGAGTTTACATTTCTGCTCTAACCCATGTTGTTGGATACCGATATTTTTACTATCAGATGTTTTAGCAATTGACCAAACTCAAGAGGCTCCAAATCCTAAGCGCTTAAGGAATACTAAGTTCCTTGAAGTTGGCCCAGCTGTCTTGAAGGACAGTCCAAGCCTTGGCTGTGAACAGACAGTGCCTGGGAGAGCTGTCCCCTCTTCACCTGCTCCCTTGCTGAGTCACATCCCTGATAAGCAGATGCCACCTCCCTCTCAGGCTCCCCATGTAGAGGCCCAGTAATGACTGCTGTGTTTGTGTGATAGGATGGCCAGGTGATAGAACTATAGGAGAGCTACGGGTGAAAGAAAATTTCTCACGTCCTCTCAGGACTGCATTGACACTTTAGATCTTCCTCTCCCTGACATAGACTCTGAAGGTGTAGGTGACCAGAGTCGCAGCACAGAGTGGGACAAGCAAGACAGAGAGCAGCCCTTTTTGACAGCCTCCTCCAGAATGTCCCCTGGTTGCTCACTGCGATGTGTCTTTTGTTTTGTTTTGCTTTGTAACACACTTTTGTTTTCCCAACCCCAGTGAAACATTCTCATTTGTCTTAACTGGAGAAGATGGGAGCAGAAGGTTTGGTTACTGCCGAAGACTGCTGGTTAGTACATCCTGCTCTCAGTCAGCAAGAACCGTGTGCGGGGCCAGAGCTGGCTTCCTAAGGTTTCATTCACCATGTGCTGCAAGACAAGGGACAGGAGGTGTAGCAAGTTAATCAGGGTAGTTAAAAATGTGGAGGAGTATTTGGGGGCCCACCTGAGTCTTAAATGGTAACAATGTCTGTCTCCTTGGGGAGGAAAATATTTTCTCCATTGTTTTCCAGGGCAAATAAAAGACTTAAGCCAAATGTCTTTTCTAATAAAGTGTGCTAAATAGACCTTGACAGTTTAGAAAGAACATTCCTAATAGTCGTAAGGGCAGGAGAAGGATGGTTTTTATTATTCACACCACAAACAACTTGTCTCCTTCAGATCATTAACCGTTAAAACTCAGGAGCTTATTCCAATGAAATGACTATGCCAGAACAGTTTAGCACTTCTCTTTTTGAGGGCCATTTTCGGGAGAATCTTCAGTAGTGGCAAATCATTTTCCACTGAGATTATATTTTAGTTTTATAAATAGGCTAATATAATTTAGAGTCAAGAATAATGCATGGCACATCGTGGCTGTTCAGTAAATATTTGCTGAATTAGTGAATAAAAAGTATGGGTAATAATTTTAAAAAGTTAAGTGGGTAATAAATTTTGTTGATATAATTACTTCAGAGTTTAAGTATTGAGATTGATTTCCTTTTTGTTTTGAAAACTAGCTTAAAAATCAGTTTCCAAAAAGAATTTTCAGAAGTGATTTCTCATTTGGAATTATTATTATAATAAACATGTGGCCTCAAGGTAACTCCTTGGGAGGAACTACAGTGATTTGGGTAAACAAGTTAAGCCTTCTTATGTTATGGTTCTATAAGCCACATTGAGCACCTACTATGTGCACAGCACTCTTGATTTGGTCCCTTTGGGAGATATGTACTATGTAACCAGAAGTGCTTTCCACCTATAAGATCGGGTATTAGTAACTACTTACCTCACTGAGTTTCAGAAGCTATGGTGTGTTGGAGGAGGATATAGCTCAAGTGGTAGAGCTTATGGTCAGCATATACAAGGTCCTGGGTTCAATCCCCAGTACCTCCTCCAAAAATAAATAAATTACCCCCCCCCCCAAAAAAAAAGCTATGGTGTGTGGAAATGTCTGGTACACAATAGCATCGTGTCAGAAGCATCTGGTGTCTTTCCTTCCCTGGAGCTGGTAACACCCATTTCCTTGTGTTTTACTCCAAAAAGCCTGGTGGCAAAGGAAAGCGTCTCCCTGAAGTTTACTGCATCGTGAGCCGCTTGGGATGCTTCAGCCTCTTTTCAAAGGTGAGAACTTGGACCTCAGAGAAGGGAGGAGGAGAATGTAGAGCAGCGCCCAGGAGGACGCAGGAGACACCCCAACTTCCAGTGTTTATCATCTTATTCTCCACCTGTTTTCCTTCCCACTTCCTCCTCCGCCCTTCCTTGAGCCTACTCTATTCTGCAATCACTGGGACAGGAAATAAGAGTCGATGAAGGTCAAGACACAGAAAGTAGGGCAGAGGGGAGGGGGTCAAAGTAATTACAATTGAGGATGCGAGAGGCAGAGGGTCTTCCCAGAATGTTCCATGTGTTTTACTTTCCTTCTTCTAAGCATTGTCTCTTGTCATAATATATGTTGTATATATGTGTTGTGTGTGTATATCTGTTGTGTGTGAGATTTATTATTGTAATACTGCTCTATCAAAATCTTAATATAATTTGGTCCTTTTTTTGGAAAGTGAACCAAAATATCAAGACATAGGAATTGCTGTGTTGAATTGACTCATCTACCCCAGTCTTCCAGATTGGTGTGCAGGAGATAATTACTGAGCTATATGATGCTAATGTCAAGAAATAGGTATCATTTGCTTCCTATGTTAACCAGACATGAATATCTAATCCATGAATTTATTTTAAGTCATTCTTGAGCATTTATTTCAGTCTGAGATTTCTTTTGGGGAACTGAAGTCCTGGGTTTACTGTCCATGGATGTAAGCAGCACTTCCTAAAAGCATTCTGAAACAAAAATCTGCCCACCTGCTACCTGAATTCAGAGGAGGCCCAAGTTGTACTATGTAGTGTGACCTCTTGGCGTGGTAGAACTTGTACTTATATGCAAGTCTGATTGAAATAATTAATGGTATCAGTGTACTCTGAGTCGTGGTCTTACCTCCACTCCACCTAAGGTGGTAAGCCTTGTACATTACAGTCGGTCATTGACAAGCTCTAGCACAGTTATGCATCGCTGCTTATGCCAGTCTTTCACATGGGTTTGTTTAAGCATGGAAATAAGGCTCTAGATCGCAGTCTTTGTTGTTGT
Source organism: Camelus ferus (assembly GCF_009834535.1). Classification (NCBI taxonomy): domain Eukaryota; kingdom Metazoa; phylum Chordata; class Mammalia; order Artiodactyla; family Camelidae; genus Camelus; species Camelus ferus. The sequence goes on along the minus strand of NC_045702.1, from coordinate 16,969,472 downwards.
GAGAATGCGTATGAATGCCAGGAGTAAAACGGCTCATGTGAGTTAGCCCAGCACCCAAGGTGGCTTTGGAGTTCGCATAAGCTTCATGGCTGTGTCACGGGCCACGGATGCAGGGCAAGTAAACGTGCTAACATCCTCGTGTGATGCACGATCCTGCATTTTCATGTCAGTTTTGTGACCGCAGATTTTTTAGGAATGTAGTATGAAGACTTGCCAAAGACCACACAGCAAATATTCAGTATAGAACCAGAAACAGAGCTTTGGCTAACTGATTTCAAGAACTCAGGCTATTTCTAGGTGAGGAACAAGGGTGACTGAAATGGCAAATTGTCCTTTAGTACAGAAAGAGGAATCGTGGATAAGAACAGCTCTCAGAATCTCTGAAGGAAGGTGTAATACAGCTGTAGCACTGCTACGTAACACACCTCAGTGGCTTAAAGCAGCTGTCATGTATTCTCGCAGAGGGGTAGGCGGCTGGGGTCAGCTCACTGGTCTCTATGGGCTCCCTCCTATGCTGCTAGTAGGCTAGGGGCTGGTGATCTAGGCTGGCTGGTCTGGGCTTTAGGCTGCAAGTCTGGATTCAGGGACCTGATCTTCCTTAGACAGTAAATTGTCCCATGCGTGCTTCTCTCATGGCTGTGGCAGGGGCACAAGAGGGCAGGCAGAAACACACAGGGCAGGTCTCCTCAGCCCAGAACTGCATACGTCACTTCTGCCTCTTTCTACCAGCCTGGTGTTCCTCAACCTTTTTTTCATTTTTGCTCCCCTAAGCATCCTTTTTAGATTTTTTTTTCCCCTTAATTGACTCCCCTCCCCATGAAATTATTTTTAATTTTTTGTTCTATTATGTTCTTTTTATTGCACTAAAATATACATAATATAAAATTTACCATTTTAACCATTTCTGAGTGTACATTTGATTGGCATTATGTTCATTCACATTGTTGTACAACCATCACCACCATCCATCTCCAGGAACTTTTTCATCTCCCCGAAGCAAAACTCGGTACCCACTAAACAGTAGCTCCCCATTCCCTCCTCCCCCCACCCCAGCAGCCACCATTCTATTTTCTGTTTGTTTTGTGAATTCGACTGCTCTAGGTAATCTCATGTAAATGGAATCATACAATATTTGTGCTTTTGTATCTGGCTTATTCCACTTAGCATAGTGTTTTCAAAGGTCATCCATGTTGTAGCATGAGTCAGCATTTCATTCCTTATGGAATGAATAACATCCCGTAATATGAATATCACGTTTTGTCTGTCACTCGTCAGTTGATGGACATTTTAGGTTATTTCCATTTTTGATGATTGTGAATAATGCGATTATGAGCATTAATGTACAAATTTTCATGTGAACATATGTTTTCATTTCCTTGGTTAAACATCTGGGAGTGAAATTGCCGTGTTGTGTGGTGACTCTGTGTTTACCTTTCTGAGGAACTGCCAGACTGTTTTCCAACAGGGCTTCACCAGTTTACACTCCCACCAGGAGTGGATGAGGGTTGCAGTTTCTCGATTTCCTCACCAATACCTATTACCTATTTTTTCACTACAGCCATCCTAATGGGTATGAAGTGGTATCTCATTTGGTTTTGGTTTGCATTTCCCTAATGGCTACTTCCCCAGAGAAGTTTTAATTCCATGGATATATCACAGATCTGTTTAAGTACTGTGGCCCCTTAGAAGGCAACAGACCCTCATAATATGTAAGTTTGTTCACCACCATCCCCAAAACCAATTTTTACCCCCTTGAGGGCACTATTCCTCATTCCTCTCATTGAGAGTGCATATTGTAATCCAGTAAGTCACGTGGCCAAACCCATGTGATAAATAGGACAGTTTTCAAAGTCAAGGGGGCAAAGAACTACACTTCATCTCTTTAGTGGGAGGAACCGCAGTCACGTGGAAAAGCAGTGGCAGCGCAGAGGGGCGAGCTGGGGCCACACGCACGGGGTGAAAGAGACTGTAAGTGCAGCCTGACGCGGCCAGCAGGGCTTCCCCACAGTCCCTCAGTCTCCGCAGCAGGCCCTCTTCATCAGGAGCAGAGCCGCCCCTCAGTGACCTGGCTTCGGGGAAGCTGAGCTGCTTTCTGACCCTTGCAGATCCTGGATGAGGTGGAAAAACGACGAGGCATCTCTCCTGCCCTGGTACAGCCTCTCATGAGGAGCGTCATGGAAGCCCCTTTCCCAGCCCTGGGCAAAACCATCATTGTCAAGAACTTCTTGCCAGGATCTGGAACTGAGGTAAGTCCCTCAGACAGCCAAGCGCCTGGGGTCCAAGGCGCTGGCTTTCAGTGAGCTGTCACGTTCGTTGATGTCTTCTTGCTCCTCAGACTGGCCCAGACCACCCATCCATGAGAGCACCGTACTTTCCACCCTCAGTCCACTCCATCCAGCCCAGGATCCTGGCTCAGAGAGCAGCCCCCAGGTCTATAGCAGTGTGCAGTGTTTCTTCCATGATGTTGGCCTCGCAGATTAGGGACCTGCACTGAACTTCCTTAGCTTCTCTTAATAGTAAAACAGATTCTTTTCAAGGAAGACAAGCTCAGGTACTACTTTTTATTCATTCCAGACTTTGAAGCATGTCCCTTTCTTTGGCTGGGCTGGGATTTGATGCCAGAACTTGTATTCATCCTTCTCATTCCCTGTATGTGGCTCTGTGGGCATCAGAAGGCAGATCCCATTCAGCCTTGAGTGTCCAGTTCTAAAGGCCCTCAGAAAAGCAGGTCAATTCTGGAGACAGGGGAAGATGAGGATATGTCTGGTAAATTCTGGAACAACCCAACTTGCCAGCACAGAGAGGAGTAGTCTCCCTGTTGCTGGAGAATCCTAAACTGCCCCATGCCAGATGCAGGTGGCTTGTCCGTGGAGATGTTTACCTTAGTAGTGAGCCCCACTGTATGGGCAGCACCAGGCAGGTGCCATGCTGAGAGTAAGAACCAGTCTCCACTCACCGCGAAGAAGTCAGCTATTTCAAGAGAAAAACATGCACATGAGTAGTGACTTGAAATGAACTCAGGAACATTTCAACAAGCACAAATGAGAAGATACGCACGCTAAGCATACACCCTGAAAGACCCGTCATCAGGAAGGGATTGGTTGGGATTGAGTTCATCAGGAATCACCTTCCAGAGGAGGCTGAGTCTTGGATCTGCTAGTCCTTCTGCATGAGCCTGTGGTTCCCATTCCAGCAGGTAGTGTCCCCTGTGAGATGGAGATGCTTTCCTGTAGGACTGCAACTGACAGGACATCAACAGTCATAGAAACCCCCTGTGCCGGGTCCAGATATGTCATTGACTGGGGAGAGCTTACAGCCGTCTTGGGCCAAGAGCCACTGGTTCTGCCATCCTCTCCCCCACCTCCATGCAAACTGTCCTCATAGTCAACTGTGAGACTGGGTCCCTCCCAAACATACCTTCTTCCCTGGTCTCCTGGGATCTTTATTTTCTCAATCCCTCTTGTTTTCCTTTTTTTTCTTTCCTCTTTCCCCCGGCAATGGGTCACCTCTGCTGAGGACCTTGGAGCCCCAGGCCTGCAATGCTTGTGAGAGGCCCAACTGAGCAGGCAGGGCCCCTCCTCATGGCTGCTCCTGTTCCCTGGCAGGTGATCGAACTGTGCCGCCCTCTGGACTCCCGACTCGAACATGTGGACTTTGAGTCTCTCTTTTCCTCTCTCAGCGTCCGACACCTGCTCTGTGTTTTTGCCTCCCTGCTTCTGGAAAGGAGGGTCATCTTCATCGCAGACAAGCTCAGGTACCAACCTTGGCTACTTCTGCTAAAGTGAACGACAGTCGGTCTCGCACTGTCTGGAATGTGCAGGGCAGTGATTGCCTAAGACTGCAGAGGAAGCTCCTCCGAGGTAGGAATGCGAACCAGCGGGCAGCTAAGACTGGGGGTTTGTGCGGCCCGCTGGTGGTGTAAGGTGAGGCGAGCCTGCACTTCTGTGCACTGCTTGCCCGGTACTTGGCCTACTTTTCACGCGCTCCGCTTTTTGTTGGGCAGCCTACCACGTGCTAGAGAAACAGGTGTAAAGCACACAGAGCTGTCCTCAGAGAGGTTTCAGTCTAGGCGGGGAATGGAGAAGTAAATCCAGTGCCGTGTTGTAGAGGTGGTATGTTCTGGAGACCAAGGAGGGTGCTTGTTCCCAGAGGAGGTGAGTTCCCTGAGTCTTAAGATGAAGAGCAGGTAGGGAGCACATTCCAGGCAAAAGGAGCTGTCTGTACAAAGGCAAGGAGACAGGGGAGGCCAAGAGCATCACCATCAGGAACTGCAAAGCAGCTCACTGTAGCTGAGCTGAGAGGAGAGCCAGAAAGTGGCAGGGCCCCATCACAGGAGGGCTGCAGGGCCATGCTGGAGACCCCAGGCATAGGCAAAGGCATCTCTTCCTCTCAATATTAAAATAAATCTCAGAGAGTCCCACACACAAACTCACTGCCCAGTCGGATGCTCCACACCCTAATGGTCATAGTCAGTGATTGCAAAGCCCAGGTCGTATATCACAGAAGATCCTGAAGGAGATGCAAATAGGGATTTGGGTTAATTCTGAACTTAAAAAAAAAAAAAGAATTCCTGGCATTTTCATCATTTCAAAATACTGAATCAGAGCCTTCTTTGCTTCGGGACTGAGGGTACAGATGCACGAGTCCTGGCTGCAACGCAGGAAGGGCTGGACTGTGGGGCCCGGCTAGAGAGGGGCCAGCCAACCAGGAGAAGGCAGATGAGGCCAACCCGAGAGTCCATCTGGAAAGAAGAAATGCCAAAAACACAAAAATCGAAGAACTGTGGTTTGGAGAAGAAATATGACTCCCAACTCTGGAAGACAAAAGGGAGGAAGAAGAAAAGGGAAAGAAGAATGGAAAAGACAAAATGTGTGTGAGTGGAGTCCATCAGGAGGCACGGTGGGAAGTGGAATCCAGCCTTCTCGCCGCCGCAGCCCATCTGGTCACCTTGGTGACGTTCCTCTTTGGACGGCAGCCACTTGGCTATTCCCAGACTCCTCCCACCCTGCTTTTGAGTTAGCTGTTCACTTCTAATGTCATAGTTACTGTACTCCCTGTGTTCTTCTGTCAGCTCAGGAAGCAAGCCCAGCCTCTAAGCCTGCAGCTGGTGCTGGGTGCTGGGCAGCTCTCCAAGCTCCCTGGGCACTAGGGAATTCAGACCAGAGAGTTCTCAAGGTCGGGGCCCTGGAAGCTAAGGATGAGTAATAACCCTTCAGTGACAGGGATCAGATTTCACAGTAACTGTCTGTATCCTCTGGAAGCCCCAGCCACCCACCACTCCCCCACCATCTTTAGTTGTAGAATTCTCAGGCTTTACTTTGGAGGAAGGAAAGTGATCTCAGAAAGGCCCAGCAGCAGTGGGGAGGGGGAAATGGTCCCTTGAGGCGCTTGCTTCTGGATTGAAGATGTTAGGTTCAGGCAGGGTCCAGCCTGAGAATACGTCTGAGAAGATGGGTGTGGCTGGAGAGGAGCAGGCCAGCCAGGTGTGTCCCCCACCCCGACCCAGGCTTTCTTTGGCGGGAAGAGGAACAGAAAGTACCGTCCATTTTTCTCATCAAGGTACAAAGAAAGAGAAGGTGGGAACAGAAAGGGAGGGGAGCCTCATCCAAGACAGATGCACCCCTGAAGGGCAGCAGAGGGCACATGTCAGAGGCTCAGGGGCACCATAACACCTGGGAGTGCTTATGACAAAGATGTCTGGGAAGGGTCTTGGCCCCCACTACCTTGTCCCTGGACAGATTTCTGAGCTGACAGGTTAGACTCTGGGCCCTCACACAGAGCTTCTGTAATGAGACAACAGAACATGAAGGGACCCCAACCCCAAAAACGGACCCAGCCCTTCATTGTCCTGGTTGGTTCTCCCAGCCCCCTCTTCTCCTGCTCTGGGAGGAGACAGGTCACCACGGGGGTCTGATTGGAGGGACTTCCTCTCCTCACCTCACCTCCCATGGTGCTTGGGATTCCACCCTGATAGGGTTAGTCTCTTGGAGCAGCAAACACCTCTCAGAGGGGTGAAATGCCAGCTGTGGCCGCTGCAAGCTGTGGGCGCTTGCATAGGGCGCTTACTGCCCTCTAGGTGTCTTCTTTTGCAGCAGCTGCCAGACATGGGGCACTGAGGAGATGGGATTTTTGTAGAGGAGGAGGAGGGAGCAGTAACGTGGATAATTTTGGTGCCCTCCTTGGGTCCAGAGCCAGGCCATGCTGCACTGACTATTGTGTGTGTGCGTGCATGTGTGTATAAAATACCTAAGTTACATTTTTAGACCCTTTCCAGCATTCAGACTTGCACGGCCATCTCTCATCATGCAGGAGGGGCCTTCCTAGAGTAGGGAGGAAGCCTGAACATGCTCAGCTGTTGGCCCTGGGTCTCCTCATTTAGGAAACAAGGGTTTGTCTGTGCCCAGCCTTTGTAGCTCTGACTTGCTAGGGCTCTGGTGTGTGTCCCCAGAGGCAGCCATGATTCTCCTGTTACAAAGGGCTCCAAGTGTTCCATCTCTTGCCCAATAAATTAATCTTTCCATTCAATACAAGCCCCACACAGACCTGAAGAAGTGGGAAAATAAAGAAAGAAGGGCCCTTAGAGCTTGGAGGCAGGAAGAGAGCGAACCTGATGAGAGTGACAGCCACGCGACGTGAGAGCTGGCGCACCGAGCGTCGCTCCTGCACCAGGCTGGGCCAGGGGTTTGCCCTGCCTTCTTTCAGGATCTCAACAGCTCAGTCAGATAGGCTTTACTTGTAGGAAACTAAAAGAGGTTGTCACTTTGCTCAAGGAAGCTGTCAGCAGGAGGGCTGGGATTCAGACTTGGGCAGCTGGCTCTGGAGGCTGCCGTGGTCTGGGGGTGGGGTGGGGGCAGTGTCTGGGGTGCTGTCTGTCTGCAGAAATACATCAGGAATGTCTTTTTAAAAACAAGCCATTAGGACCCCCTTCGTGCTTGGTAGTTAGGTAGGCCAGAATTGTCTCCTGAAGAAGCTAAGACATCTGTGCTTTTCTCCTCAGGGCCCACCCACCCTTCCAGCCTTTGGCCTTTCCAGCCGGGGCCCCAGTGAGGCAGGTGGACTCTTCAGAGACCCCCAGTCTCTCCCAGTTCTGGAACTCTGACTCCGTGGGCTGGGGTCTCCAGGCCTCCTGGAATTGTGCTGCTTAGCGTCTGCCCTCCCAGAAATCCTGGTCCAGAACCTGCTAAGCCCCGCATTCCTGACCCAGGACGCATCCCCTTCAGGCACCCTGTGCTTTCCAATGTGTCCCCGGGGACGACCACCTCATCTACCCAGCTGTGAAATGTGGGGGTGTAGACTGTGTAATTTCCACAGGATCCTTCCAGTTCAGATGCTCTGTGATTCTGTGAACATGGTACTGAGGGAAAGTCAGCCCCAAAACCAGACATCTCCCCACCCCCACCCTTAAGTGCCAGGGGATTTGATTCTGGACAGCATGTCCCTGCTACCACTGCCTGCCTTAGAGGGATTCTAACCATGGGCACGTCGGAGCTGGTGAGAGGCTGAGGTAACTGAGTGCTCATCTCATGCCCCTCTTCACCTTATTTGGGTTAAAGATACACATTCACCATGTGTGGATCTGCTGTCACGGGATTCCCAGGCCTCCGCTCTAGACGGCGCTCAGAAGTCAGGGGCAGCATCTACACCTCCTCTTGCAGCTACAGCTGCCTACTTCTGGGGGGTACTCAGCTCAGCCTTCTCTTTTGGGGTCTCTCTAACCTCAGATGTGCCCCCTCCCCTAACAGGCCCAGTAAGCCAGCACAGGAAGCCTGCTCCCACGTGAGACGGGGACCTAGCTAATGAGCACAGCACAGCAACGCCACCAAAGAGTGTGGTGCGTGTAAAGTTAGTGAGAAAGCTGGAACCCACCTTCTCTTCCCCAGCCTGCTCCGCTTAAGGGCATTCCCTTGGGAGGAAGGAGTGGCCACTGAGTTCTGACTTATGGGAAAATGGCTATAGGGAATGGAAGTGTTTTGGGGCCAGGCTGTGACAAACAAGTGGTTGGCCCCAAGCTGTCTGACCTGGAAAAGTCTATGAAGAAAGCCTGCAGCGTAAGTTCCTGCTGGTCCTTTCATTCTCATCACCTGGCCCCACTCTCTCCAGGCTGTACGTGCACTGATTTCTAGCCCTGCTCAGAAGTAGAAGCCGGCCTCTCCTGATTTCCATCTGTAGCCCCAGTCTTCTCAAGACCACAGAGCAGGGCATGAGAACAGGGAACGCCGCCAACTCAGCGAGTGGCCTTGTGAGATCCCAGAGTGGACGTTAGCTTGCTTTAGGCCTGTAGTCACTGCCATCAGTGCCCTTCCCCACCACATAATTCACTTACTAATTGTTACTAGTGCATCTGCCCACTGCAAGAGGAAATAGCAGGGAGTTGTGGCAAATATTGCATGAGTTATTAAAGAGTTTTAAGTTGAGCCAAAAATCTATCAAATTTAGAATAACATTTTTGCTCTGTTTCATCTTTAGGGTGGACATTGAGTGTTTCTTAAAACTGTCAGGCCAAAGTTTGGCAGATGGAAAAGAAAGAATTTTGTTGTGATAGGCTTGTTCTGTTGTCATAACAACCCAAATAAATATTTTCCTATACCCTTTTCTTCATTTCCCTGATGATAAACATTTTGTTTTTTAGCTTATTAATTTCAGTTCCCAAAGTTTTAGCTAAATGTACAGGACTAGGCTGAATAATAAAATCAGAGCTGCACATAAACAATGTGTACAAAAGTTTTAGACGGGACAAAGTTTTTAATATTCAAGAAATGTACTTTTTATCTTTTTGGAGTGCGTTAAGACCAGAAGCTGAATGACAGACTTCTAGCTAAGGACAAGTAGGATTAGGCGGTCCAATCTTGCTGAATAATAGAGTTTGAACCTTGGCCTTGACATGAAGTAACTACACAAATAAGTCCACGTGTAGCTGTGCACCTTCATCTTGTGGGCTCCCTTGGGTTCATTTTTAACCAGTTTCTGTAAGCTTAAAAGGGGTCCCATGTCCTATGAAGAATCAGTTGCACCGGCAATGTTTGCTGTCTCAGGAAAAGGTTGGCCTTGTGAGCGTGCTCTCTCCAGGCAGGTGAGTTTGCCAAGGCCTACCCGAAAGTGCGACCTGGGGCCATCTTGCCAATAGTCTGGCATCCAGAACACAACTTCAGATGTCCTCGGAGAGGCTGACAGAGTCTTAGAGATAACGTTTAATTCAGCAAAGTCCTATGGAAAATGCAGTTGTAATAGCACAGTGCCATCAGACTGATTACATATTGAGCATTAACTATCTATTTTGCCTGTGAACACCAGGAAGATAACATTTGAAGCAAGATTTAGACAATAGCATAACCACAAATTGCCTTCAACTCCAAACCCATCACTAACAGAACCGCGGGCTGGAAGCTCGCTCCGGTTCCTCTCTCCGAGCCAGGTCCCTCCCTCCGAGCCAGGTCCCTCCCAGGCTGTGCCAGCTTTGTGTGTAGTCTTTTGGGGGCTTGACTGCGGCAGCTTAAAGACTCTCCGACACTTGTATGTGCTGGTTCCTCAGAATGAGTTATCACCATTGCTCTTCCGTCCTGTCTCCACTAATGAGCTGGAGAATTACCCTGCAGTGACAAGCCGAGGTTCGTTTCTCACCTATTTCCAGCTCCTGGCTCCTGTTTCCGGTTCCTGGCTCTCTCTGTCTCCTGTAGTTTGTAGTTTGTAGATGTTAAAGCTGGAAGGACACTAAAAATTAGCCTGCTTTCCTCACATTACAGATGAGGAAGCTGAGGCCTGGAGAAAGACTTTAGCTGAGATCACACAGGGAGTAGCAGACTCAAGTTTTCTTTTTTTTAATCCTTTTTTTGGCAGGGGAGGGTAGGGGGAGGTAATTAGGCTTATTTATTTTTTTATTTAATGGAGGTACTGGGGATTGAACCCAGGACCTCATGCATGTTAGGCATGCAGTCTACCGCTGAGCTGTACCCTCCCCCTCAGACTCAGTTTTCTTGAGGCCCAGCCTGTGCTCTTTTTAACTTGATGACATTACTTCAGAGTTTGAAAGTACAGTAATGGAAATACGGCAGCCACTGCATGCTGACATCCACCTCCCACTAGGTCTCACCAGGCACCAGACCAGATCAGAGTTACCTATTTTCACTCATGTTCCTAGGAGTGATGCACCAAGAGACACTTTGCTTGGAACGCCAAAGCATGCTGATGCGCTCATCCTCAAATTCTTGGGGTCTAACTCTGGAAACTCATTGTTTACTTTTCTGGTAGCATCTTAGAGAAAGCTCTGTGCTTGATTCTTTCTGGTTCCTAGGTGAGTTGGGAGGCTGCTGAGTATAGTAACCCCACATATGGCACAAGGGGTTAGTAGCAACCAGAACCAAAGCGTCTTATGCAGGAGAACTCTAGCACTCACAAAGTGTATCCTGATGTCTCTGGACTGATGCCTCAACCCTCAGGAACCACCACCGAATAGCAAAGCATTCTGGGACCTGACCCTTCTCACCTGTGCCCATCTTTTAACCTTGTGGCCCAGCTAACCTCCCACTGGGGCATCTCCTCCCTCCCTCGCTTTTGTACAAATTGATCACAGCTGCGGGCCCTGGCGTTCCTCTCCTCCACCCCAACTGTAATGCGAGCCAGCTGCCAGGGCTCTCTTCTTAGGACTTCCTTCAGAAATGCTGCCTCTCCTCCAACCAGCAGATACTCATTAAGGCTACAGCCAAACTTGAAGAGTCAACCTTAGTATCCCCAAAACCATGCGTAGACTATTCTTGGCACATTTCTGAGAAACCACCAATCCTAGCAATGCCCACACCCCATGGAAGGTTCCTCTAACCTTCATGAGTTGGGGAATAAAATTTCATTAGGGCTACACTCAGAATAATCCCCTCTTTACTCGTCTACCATTTATTTTGGGGGAAGAGCTGCCACTAGCTGTATTATTTGCAGAATCTGACCTTTCCTTGCAGTGTTTCAAGAGGCAGAACTTTTTTAGAACATTGGCGTGGGCTGGAGAGCAAGAGGGATGACACCCCGCCCAGCACTGCCTGCCGGTCGTGTTGCTCCCCACGCTCTGTGCTCCACACGTGCCAGCTAATACGGCAGCAGGGGAACCAGGCGTAGGACATTGGGAACCAGCTGCAACAGCGAATCAGACCATTGATAAAGCAAACAAACAAACCAATTCTTAGGAGTAATCAAGTGGCAGCACCTACTTACATGGCCAACAGGTGCCCCAGTTGAGTTGTCATTTGTACCCATCAAAACTGAATACTGTCCTTTAACTCCCTGCCTTCCGATTAAATGAATGAATTTCTTTCTGTAACATTTATTTACCCGCCCTGTGTATCTAGCACTGGCATTGCTTATCATTTTTTTCTAAACTTGCTCCAGCGGCCTTCCCCATCCAGCTGGTTCACACTCACCGCAGCTGACCCGGGCGGCCCCCCCCCCCCCCCCCGGCACAGCAGGGCAGCACGGGGCTCCAGCCAGGACACACAAAGTGCCGCAGCGGCAGAGAGACGGGAGAAACCCTCTATACTTTCTCCTTCTAGGGTTGAGGCCAAAAGAGAGCAAAAGGGCAGAAGGCCTTTTCTTTGAGTTGGGAAAAAAAGTTAAACAGATTGATTTTTCTATTGCAGTGATTGAGAAAACCCCAAAGGCTTCTCGCTGCGCCTCTTCGTGCCTCCATTCCTCATCCTTTTATCTCTTTTACTTCCTTCCGTCTGCAGGACTCTTCCCTCCCCACCCTGCCCCCACCCTGAATGCAGAGGTTACCTTCATCTCTTACAGCCTCGGATTCTTTAGCTGTAAAATTCAAAAGAAGATGCACTCTAAAATCTCTTCAAGTCTAAAATTCTGTAATTCTAAAACTTCCCTGGAGTCAAAAATTCTTAAACCGCAACTTTGAAATGTAAAAAAAAAAAAGAAAGAAAGAAAGAAAAAACTCAGACACAAGTACTGCATTTTTATTCTTCTTTAGTGAATTGACTTAAGTGAGAGTTTCACTTGCTGAAGGGACCCAGGATGACAGCATCCAGACCATCACATGATCGACTCTTTCTCCCAATAATATTTAGGAACTTATAAAAATGTGCTATAAAAAGAGGTGGATTTCATACACAAGGCTTCATTCAGGGAATTCCTTCTAAGGCTCTCTTTTAAGGGACTCTGTCTAGTCACTAGGAAATGAAACCCAGCATCCCAGTAAAACATGTAACATATCCAAATTCCAACTCAACCATCACTGTCTACCTGCCTCCACCCCCCAGTTCTGTAGCTCAGATCATTGGCTTCCAAGCCTTCTTACTGCAGTCTGCAATGAGAAATACATTTTACATTCAGACCCAGTGTACACCCCACATAATACACACAGATAGTTATTTACAACCGGGGGGAAAATGAAGCACACTCTCTTATTTTCTATTCTATTCTTTTTGTTTTTGTTGTTTTTAATGCTAATAACAACCCACTGAAATTATTTCAGGACCCATTAATGGGTCCTGCACTAGACACAACTCTCCTTGTTTATATGTTAACATCCTTCTAGTTTTCTAAGTCATGACCTCCCACCTATAGTACTTGGCAGGTCTGTTTTGTAAACTGGCCAGAATACAGATTCGTCCTAAAATCAAAAAGTTTTAGAACGAAGTGAATTCATCACATTCAGGGATCTACAAATTGTAAGCAATTCACTAGCAGTATCAACATTCTTGAATATCTGGGAGAAAGTGATGCCTTAGGAAAAAAAAAAGCTTCTCTACTTTTCAGGAAGCTACTTTCAGAAGTCACTTCACCCCAAGCTGCTGGCTGAATTACTGATGTTGCTCTCCTTGGAATGAGTCCTAACTTTCTGTCTCATTCTTACTCAGCTGATTAAGAAGGTATTATGGTGACAGAAACAAAATGTTGGGAGAGCATCTTTCTTATTTTGGGGGCGATCGTTTGAAAGAAAAGGCAAGACCAAATATCAGTGAAATCTGTGGATGGTATGCTACTAAGAGGCATTTCATGACTCCAGGGAGCATTAGGAGATTGATTATTTGCTAAGACAGAGAACAGGAAGGTTAGGAGACATGCTGATAAGTGAACAAGATTCAGCATTACCCTTATTAGGTTAGGGGCCCCCAAATGGGGGCAGGATGGAAAAGAGCACCAGTGTAGATTTTAAAGATGTCTCAGGGGATGCTAGATTCAGAATAACTCACTAGATTCAGAGGAAGCTAAATGATTTGGGTGAGGGTCGCTTTTTTTAATTGTGGTGAAATACATATAACCATAAGATTTACCATTTTAATCATTTTTAAGTGTACACTTCAGTGGCATTAAGTACATTCCGAGTGTTTGCAACCGTCATTACAGTCCATTTCCAGAGCTTTTTCCTGCTCAACTGTACCCTTCAAACAGCAGTGCACCACTTCCCCTCCCCCAGCCCCTGCTAACCTCTGTCCTAGTTTGTCTCTATGAATTTTCCTAAGTCCCTAATATAAGTGGCATCATACAATATTTGTCTCTTTCTGCCTGGTTTAAATTACTTGCTAGCCAATAGCTTTTAATCTACCTCTTTTCTCCTTAAGTAAGCCAGAGCTAAGTGATTTTTTTGTAAATGGGCTCAGAAAAGTTTTATGACAGTGAGATTATAGGTGCCGGACATCACGGGAACCCAGTAAAGGAACATTCATCTATACAGAACTCAGCTTCCTTGCAACTTTACGAAAACAGAGCACAACTGAGAACAAAGGCAAACGTTCAGAAGTTGTCCTAACAAATGAAATGCTGGTTACAGGGCCCACGCCCTGAAGATGACTCAGTACATTCACAGGAGGCTCCACTAGGCCCTCATTTTTGCTTTATTCTTACGTTTATTCTTACGTTGCTTTATTCTAACAAGCTTCTACAGTTTCCAATCCCATAACATCCTAGAAACAGCATATTAAAGTGAGAGGAGAGGGAACTGCTTTAAGCAGGCTCGCTAGCACTGAGAAATGATTGCAAGGAAGTAGAGAAATCCGGACCCACCCATCTTGGGAGCCCACCAGTCGTCACTGTGTTGCAGCAGGTAGAACTGATGTCAAAGTGATGATCCCAGAAAATCTACCCATTCACTCAACAAACTGAGCATGAATCCGGGCACCGTGCAAAGCGCTGTGGATCATGATTAATAAGGCCCAGCGTTTGCCTATAAAAGACTACATTATGATCATCCTTTAAGAGAGACTCCGAATATTTCTCAATGTTCTTTTTCTATGTTTTGAATTCTGGGCAAGAAGAAACTGTACATGAGTTTTACTGTTACACAGCTGAGTCATTTGGAGTGGAGGGCTGCACGTGAATACTAAAGGATTTCCCTGTTTTCCCGCATCACACCTACGTATTGATACTTGGCTGAGAGGCCATGTCTTAGGATACAAAGCATCTTCAATAAGAGAAGGAGCTCCCATGAGAAAAGATGTTTTGGGTGTGTTGGGGGCGAGTGGGGCTTGGGGGGTGGAGTGTGAACATTTCTTTCCGTGGACGCTGCCCACTCTGTGAGCCTGAGTGGCCCGTTCTCCACACCCTCCCTGAACCGGCCCTTTCTCCCCGCCTCTTCCCGGACTGCAGCACCCTGTCCAAGTGCTGCCACGCGATGGTGGCGGCCATCTACCCCTTCACCTGGCAGCACACTTACATCCCGGTGCTGCCACCTGCCATGATAGACATCGTGTGCTCACCGACCCCGTTCCTCATCGGGCTGCTCACCAGCTCACTGCCACTGCTCAGGGAGCTGCCACTGGAAGAGGTGAGCTCTGGGGGTGTCCCCTGTGCCCTCCCTGTGGGGAGCAGAAGCAGAGGGGAGGTGTTGGCTAAGGCTTCTGCAAGCAAGTGGTCAGGGGAGCAAGGGGTCCCCAAGGCTTTGTCAGTTAGCACCCCTGCTCCTCCCTTCCAAGTCTGCCTCAGGAGACCCCCCCCCCCGTGACCGCAGATTCCATTTCCCCTCTAAATGCCATGAACACCCATTGAGAAGGGTAGAAATCAACTTAACCAGATTTTAAAATACATAACCCATAAACAGTCATCTGCCCTATCCTTCTCCCCTCTACCCCTCAACGCCGAAGGGAAGAAGTTATCTTTGGACTAATAACGAAGTTGACCAAGACTGTGCTCCTACAAATAGATCCTTTTTCATGTCAAGTTAAAAAGACAACAACCAAAATGTTTTTAATGATCAAGTTCTGGATTTTCAAGTTAGCATCCAGAGTGAGGAAAGCCCTACTTGGAATTTCCATGGTTACTTAGTCCCAGCCCCTTTCTCTAAGTAGTCTCTGTCCCTATGTACTGAGAATTCCCAGCAGTCAGATGAAGACTAAATGATGCTGTGCAGTCCTGAACCCCAGGGGAGCGCCTGGCCCTGACATCCTCCCCATGTCCCCAGATTCAGCTCCTCTAATTGCCCAGATAGTCCTAAAGTCCCATTCAGTATCCACCTGCACACTCAGCTCTTCGAGTGTGGCTTTGTGAACTGCACCGTTTGCCCGGGTACCCTGCGATCCCTACCAGGGCTCAGTTCAGCCCAGGAGTGTATGAGAGAAGGAAGCAGAGCACTCCGTCAGCTCCTGGGCACGGTCTCTGGGATGTGTTAGAACCCATGTTTCCAGCTGTTGGTGGAATCGTGGTGGCCATCCCGGCCCTCTGCTCATCCTCTGTCACAGCCAGTGGCCTACACTGAGGCCTGAGACTGGGCACTTGCATGATCCATGGGCCAGCATCCCCTTAAGTTCTGCACCCCACGCCCCTCACTTGCTTCACCCTAGTTCTGGCCTGGGGTCCCAGTGAGGAGGGAGGGAAAAGGCGCTTTATCCCGGAAGCCCAGCACCTGCAGCAGGACTTACAGTTCGGACGGGCCCAGTCCTCTGGGCCTCTCTCCTCCTACCCCATTGAGAGAAATGACAAGGCTGCTTGTGTAGCTGGAAGGAAAGGGGGCGTGCTGGGGTGGGGAGTTGCAGAGTTGCGTGAAATGGGAACAAACGGGCTCTAGCCTCTGTCACCACCTCAGGAACTCACACACTAAAGAACAGTCTGAGAGGCTCTGCCTTAGCCCATCCAGGAACAGGGCAGGGAGTCCAGCCTGGGGCCCACACGTGTCCCAGCCTGCGGTAACAGTGTTGAAAGCATGTGTTTCTGAGGAGCCCTTTCCCCCACCTCCCCTCTTCATCACTGTGGCTACAGTGGCGATGTCTGGAAACCACAAGTGGCCCACTCCACCCCCACCCCAGCTGCCTCTCTGGTTGCCAAGAAGGAAGAAGGCTGAGTCCATCTCTATACGCCAGGTGCCCTGGTAACAATAATAGTCCCTTTTCTTCTTCCCGTAGGTCCTTGTGGTTGACCTCGTCAACAATCGGTTCCTCAGACAGGTGAGTAAGAAGGCCAGCCTCCCCCCACCGCTCTGTCTGTTTTCATCTCTTTGTTGTTTGGGCCTCAGCTTTCCAGCTCTGAAAAGGCTCCCGGGTGGGCTTGGGACTGCAAGACAGGCTGGCGGGCTTGGGCGATCCTTGGCCAGGGCTGGACTGAGGACAGGGAAGGAGGCAGAGGCCAAAGAGGAGAGATTTGGACAAAGGATTGATTGGCACGTGTTCTGTCACAGAATGGTTTCCTAACAATTAGAATCTTTGTATAGGTTGTAACTATAAACACTTGTCTTTTTCAACATGCTTTTAAATAATGTTTGATAATAAATTTCATGACATACAATATAAAGTGGAAAAAATCAGAATGCAAAATTATATACATTATTTTGCTGATCTTGTTTTTTTTTAAAGGGTAAGAACAAGAAAAAAAAAATATATATATATAACTCTAAAAAAGATTAAAAGGAGAACTCACCAAAACATTAATGCTGGTTGTCTTCAGGTGGGAGACTGAAAGAGAGACAGATTATGAATGATTTTAAATTGTTTTTAATACTTTCATATATTTTCTATAATGATCATAAACTATTTTTATTATCAGAGAAAGTAATACACATTTAATTTTTTATTGTCACTTGCCAGAAAGGCCTAACTCCTGTCAGATCCTGCAAAGTATCATTACATTAAGGTTTTCTGGGCATTCTGAAGGACTGCTTTTAAACTTGGAGTGGCCACTGAAAAGTTATGCATGTTAATGCCATTTTTTATCATTAATTTCATCTACTTTCACTTCCCAAAGGCCATCCTGGTAGGCCTGTGGCCCTCCTGCTCTGAGACCCAGATCATAAAGCCAGCTTTGAATCGTACTGGTTATCTGCCCTGACCAACGGCCCCTGATTAGAACTAGTCACCCTTTGTGGCGGGGCGGTGGAGGGGAGGTGGCAGTGGGAATCATTTACTGAGTAACCACTAGGTGCCAGACACTTTCACAAAGTAATTGTATTGCATTTAATCTTTTTTTCCCAGCGTTAGTATTATTGACATATAACATATGTAAGCTTAAGATGTACACAACACGATGATTTGATATATGTATGTACTGAGAAATTATAACCACAATACGGTTAGTTAACACCTCCATCCCCTCACATAATTACCTTTTTTTGGTGTGGCGATAAGATTTAAGATCTATACTCGTAAAAGCTTTCAAGTATATAATACAATATTGTTAACAATAGTCACCAAGTTACACATTACATTCCCCAGAATTTCTTCACTTTATAGCTGGAAATTTGTCCACTTTGACCAACATTTCCCCATTTCCTTCACCGCTCAGTCCCTGGTAATCAACATTCTACTCTCTATTTTTATGAGTTCATTTTTTTTAGATTTCACATACAAATGAGAACTCATAGGATTTATTTTTTGCTGTCTGATCTGCTTCACTTAGCATAATGCTCTCAGGGTCTTCCATATTATCAGAAAAGGTGATATTTCCTTCTTTTTATGGCTAAATAATATTCCATTGTGTGTATGTGTGTGTATATATATACATGTTTATAAAAATGTCTATTCATGTCCTTTGCCTATTTTTTTTCTGTTGAGTTGTATGAGTGCCTTATGTATTTTGAATAGTAACCCCTTATCAGATAAATGACTTACAAATGTGTTCCCCATTCTGTAGGTGCCTTTTCAGTTTGTTGGTTGTCCTGCTGTGCAGAAGCGTTTTAGTGTGACGTATTCTCGCTTGTTTATTTTTGCTTTTGTGGCTTGTGCTTTTGGTGTCATATCCAAAAAAACTGTTGCCAAAATCACTGTCAAGGAGCTTGTCACCTATGTTTTCTTCCAGTAGTTTTACAGTTTCTGGTCTTACATTTAAATCTTTAATCTGTTTTTTTCAATCCACATAATTTTTGTGAGTGTTACATGATAGGGGTCCAATTTCATTCCTTTGTATATGGATGTCCAGTTTTCCCAACAACATTTATTTAAGAGACTGTCCTTTCTCCACTGAATATTTAGCTCTCTTGTCAAATATTATTTGGCCAGATATGTATGGGTTTATTTCTGGCTCTCCATTTGTCTATGTGTCTGTTTTTATGCCAGTCCCATGCTGTCTTGATTACTATAGCTTTGTGATAACGTTTGAAATCAGAGATGCTGCCTCTGGCTTTGTTCTTCTTTCCCAAAATTGTTTTGGCTATTCAGGGTCTTCTGTGGTCCTAGACAAATTTTAGGATTTTTTTTTTTATTTCTATGAAAAATGTTATCGGAATTTTCATAGGGATTGCATTGAATCTATAGATAGCTTGAGTAGTAAAGACATTTTAACAATATTAATTCTTTCAGCCCATGGACACAGAGTATCTTTCCATTTACTTATATCTTCAGTTTCTTCCATCAACATCTTATGTGTATATGTATATGTGTGTGTGTATATATATATATTTTTTTTTTAATGGAGGTACTGGGGATTGAACAGGACCTCATGCATGCTAAGCGTGTGCTCTACCACTGAGCGATTACTCTCCCCCCTCAACATCTTATATACAACATTCAATCTTCACAATGAGGTAGATGTTGATTAGGAACCCATTTTACAAATGGGAAAACTGAGGCTCACATAGCTTGTAAAAAGTGGAATCATGATTCAAACCTCAGACCTCTGGTTCCAAGTTGTGTTCCTTCCACTAAACCAGGAACTGTGCCAGGCCTGCCCTGCAGTGTATCAATGTGTCCTGCTGGCCAGGATGCAGCCACCACCCCCAGAAGCTAGGGAGATGGCCCACCTGCTTTTTCTGCTTTACAGATGGATGACGAGGATTCCATTCTGCCCCGGAAGCTTCAGGTAGCCCTGGAACACATTCTGGAACAGAGGAATGACCTGGCTAGTGACCAGGATGACAGGCCCCCGGACTGTAAGCGTGGTAAATGCCCAACTACCTCCCAGACTGCGCCTCCCCCTTCCATCATTAGAGTCAGGGAGCAGATGGACTATGGGCATGTCCCACTGGGCACTGGGTTAAGTGGGGAAATGGACAAGAGACATGTACGAGGAGAGAGACTGGGGCTCGACCCTTTTCTCTGGACCTCGTTGTAACAGTGAATTGTGGGGAAAGCTTTTCCCACCTCCCCTGTTCTGGCCCTCAGATATCTGTTTAAAGGCGGAGAAGAAATGACTTGCTCACTGTGGGTAACCTTCTTCATGGATCATTACAGTTTGCCATCCAGGGAGCCAGCAGTTCCCTGTTTTACTGACTGGCTTGTCCCAGAGGCTCTGCCTCAGCCCGCCGCCCTCACCGGTCCTGGTCCTTCCCCACTTTGCTCAGGCCCTGAGTCCAGCCCCTTGAACGAGGTGGTGTCTGAAGCCTTTGTCCGCTTCTTCGTGGAGATCGTGGGCCACTATTCGCTGTTCCTGACGGCGGGCGAGCGCGAGGAGAGGACTCTGCAGCGAGAGGCCTTCCGCAAAGCCGTCTCCTCCAAGAGCCTCCGCCGGTTCCTGGAGGTTTTCATGGAGACCCAGACGTTTCGGGGCTTCATCCAGGAGCGGGAGCTGCGCCGGCAGGATGCCAAAGGTCAGGGACATCTTCCCTGCTGGGGGCTGAGGCAGCCCGAGAGGCCCAGATCCCGGGGGTGATGAGCAGGGAGAAAGGACCCAGGGCACAGACGGGAGCCGGAATTGCGTGTGGCCTCCTCTGGAGAACGTTCATTCTTGCCGCCTCTGAGCTGGTGAAACTGCCCTGACATCCTGCCATCTCCTCAGGCGTCTCTTCCCCTCTGCTCGCCTCTCCCAGAACCACACTCCAGCTTCTGTTGGCAAGTTCTCTTCTGTTCCACTCTCTCCAGCTTGCTGAAACTCTCAGGGACACCCTTTCCTTCCTCTCTCTGTGGTGCCTCTCCTCCTTTTCCTCAGGCCTCCTCTCGTCCTGTCTGCCCTTCTCCCTCCCCCTCCACCGGGCCTGGGGATGGGGTAGAGGAGCAGGACAGGCTGGCCCATGCCCTCCACTCTGTGTGGGGGCTGCGGATGCCCAGCGGGCTGGCCTCGGGTGGGTAGGACAGCGGGTGTCCCCCGACCTGGGGAGCCTGTGGGCCATCTCTCCATGAGACCACCCATCCCCCTACCTCACTTTTGCTCCTCAGGGTTCACAGAAGGAGCCCCCTGTCCATGGAAGATCAGTGGGTGATGAAGACAGCGTGCCTAAGGCACTGGCCCTGGAGGAGAGCTGAAAGCACCTCAGAGGTGACTTGCTCGCCCTCCTGAGTTCACAGATGGCAGCCAGGTTCCCAGGAAGCCAAACCACTTGGCCAGGGGCCCTTTTATGGGAGAACGTAAGGGAAAGGAAGACCGCAGGAGCTCCCCAGAGCCAGGACCGTCTGGTTCGCTTTGAAACCACGTGCCTGGCACAGTGTAGATGCTTGGAAGGTGTTTGTGGAATAAAAATAGGATTTCATGTACGAGCTAACTTTAAAGCTTTCCAAAGACAGTTATTGCACAAGCTTGGGCAATTATAAGGGCAATAAAAGCCCTTATAAATCTTATGCTTCAGAGCGTGCTTATAGGAGAAGCTTCGTCTCAGAAACAAGGTTTCTCTTTTCTATGGCAGTAAAGAAATGGATACTTTTAGAAGCACAAAGAGAAGGAACTAATGGTTGGGGTTTTTCTTGTCAACAGGTCTGTTTGAGGTCCGAGCCCAAGAGTACCTGGAGACACTTCCCAGTGGAGAACACAGCGGTGTCAACAAGTTCCTGAAGGGACTAGGTGAGACCCAGGGCTCTTGATTCCCATCAGCAGCCTCCAGGCCCTGGGGTGTTGGCCCGTTCTCTGCACTGGAGCCGCGGCCTGATAATGCAGAGCTCGGAGGCCTGCACTGAATGGGCCAAGTCGGCGTTTTACCCTCCTCTTCTAATCTGTCCCCAAAGTATAAACAAAGGACACAAATGCTCCCCTCCCTGCTTTCCTGGGCCCCTGGCTGTCTTGCTGTTCTTTCACTATTTCCTCCCACGCTCTTAAATGTTCTGGGGAATTGGGCTTAGAGGCATGATGAATGGAACCAGAGAAGGGTGTCTGGCAGTAAAGACTAGACCAGCCTCCAAGTGCCCCTGAAAAGTGGAAAAGTAAGAATTATAAGGACTACAGTTGAATCAGCAAAAAGGCCCTCACTGGGAAAGGGAGAGAAGAAAACGGAAAAAGATGAAGGAGAGGGTAGGCCCTAGTGAGGAACAGCTGCGACCGTATCCCCGCAGAGGACCCTGCAGGGGGCGTGCTGGAGCCTAACCTGGGCTGACGGCTGCCTGGGGAGGGACCGCCTGCCTCCCCCACCTCCAGCTCCCTACCCTAGCCCGAGCTGCTGGGAGTTTTCTCCTCACTTGGCGCTCAGGGATGTGTTCCAGTCAGCGCTTCCTGTGTCATCATATCAGAAGCAACGTCTACAGCTCTGACATGCTTCCTTTCAGAACTCCAAGTCTGAGGAAGATGGCTTTTCACTGGGGAGGTGCATGAGGCCTGCAAGGGGCAACCAGGCAGGGCGGATCCTCCCAACTTCTCCTGAGCACCAGGAGGAGGCTCCCGGGGGTGCTGTGGGAGGCCACAGTTGTCCACACCACATCTGAAGTGAAAAGGGCAGGATTTAACTTTGTCTGCTTGGTGAAATGTTCTCATTTTCTTTTTTTAGGCAATAAAATGAAGTTTCTCCACAAGAAATAACCCTCAACCCAGCCTCATGGGAAAACTTCCCCCTAGTGCAACCACATGTTTTAAAAACAGTCCTGGGGGCCTTTCTGAAATGTTGGGTCCCTGGTTGTCCCAGGTCATGGGATAAAGGCCAAGATGGTTTCCAGCCACCCCTGGGCTCTCCCCAGGACCCAGAGCCACCAGAAGGTGCCGCTTCTTCAGAACAGCACTGGAAATGGGACCTGAGGCCAGGCACATTCAAATGGATTGCTGGGGTTGTTGGTTTTCGAGATTTTGATTTTTTAAAAAATCTTAGATATTAAAAAAAAAAAAGCATTTGGGTTTTCTTTTTATTACACCACGGCTAAGAAAACTCTGTCCTGCCCTATGCCATCTTTGCCTGGCTCATCCTTCCTGGCTTCTCTGCTCTGGAGCCAAGAGGAGAGGAGGAGCGGGGAAGGAGCCACCACCAAGGACTTGGAACCCAGGAGCTCTCCTGCGCAGAACTGGGGACAAGTGTGGGAGTCAAGGGGGCAGCGCTGCGGCCATGCCTCCAGACACTACAGACGCTAGCCATGGGTGTCAGGGCAGGAGTCCTCTGGGAAAAGGACTGGCAGGTATGTGGAGTGGAGATCTGGGCTGAAAGGAAGAACGGGAACAGTAGGATCTGGCTTCCTTGGATGAACTGCGCTTCAAGCTGGCCAGTGGTGCCACCTGGTGGCCGAGGCCATTTGTTGTCCTGCCACTGACTTCCTTTCTTGCCTCACGGGCCTGACTCTTCTAGACTGCCCCCTTCCTCTTAGAAGCCATAGAGCCATCCCCTGCCCGAGCAGCCCATGACTTTTATTAGAGGTACACACAAAAAGAGGGAACCTCCTCGCAAGATCTGCTAATAAAAATTCTTGGAGGTCCTAAAGCTTATGATGCTGCCTCTTTGACCCCATTCTTATTTGTACTTTATGAAATGTCCCGATTTCAGTGTAGGAGCCCAGAGAGGCACACATGACCTAGCACACATGCAGCATAGATGGAGGGACTTTTGTTGTTCATGTGAACAAGAGGGAGCTTCCTCTGACTTGTGTAGCCAGAACGGCGGAACTGGGGTTTCTGGAGAAGGCTGCACTCTGGGCACTGTCCTGCAAGGGCACGGCAGGGAGGCAGGAAGAGAAGACTGGGCAGCACAGGAGAGGTCTCAAAGCAGGCCTCAGGGCCACCCCGAGGCCCACCCGCTGCCTGCCTAGCCCACTGGTGGATTCTCTCTGGATGACACCAGCAACCCTGCAAAGACACACAAAAGGGATGTGCTCTGACCTTGGCGATGGCCCAGGGGCCTGTGCTGCCTGGCAAAGGTCCTTGACCTTTAGGGATTTGTGAGCAAGGGGGTATTCTGAGGAAAATTAAGAACAAGAGGAAAATGAGGAAGAGGCTGACGTCTCATTCTACATTAGGGGTTCTTAACTAGAATCATGGACACCGCCCCCCCCCCAGCAAATTGTACCCAAGATTTGGTGTGCCCATTTGTTTTTCAGGGGAGAGAATCCATAGTTTACATCAGATTCTCAAAAGGGTCCAAGGCCTCCAAAATGGTAGGAACCAGACTATGTGTAACAATGAACTTGGGTCGATGTGTGTGGTTGGGGTTGCAGAGAATCTATGAGTGTGGGGGCTTAGGAATTATAACTAACAAGCTCCTCAGATTAGTATTCACTTCATTAATACCAATATTCTCCCCAGAGATGTTCCCTTGTAATATTTTAGAATATACTTTCTTTTCTAACTTATTTCATAGTTATATTGTTTACTCAGCACCTCCAAGTGAATAAATATACATCTTTGTCAGCATTTCTAATGATTGTATAATATTCTATTTTGTAGATATACTAAAAATTATTTTACTAACTCTCATGCATGCAGGATGTTTCCAATTTTTATTATAAGGAGCATTGAGAAAAGCATCTTAGTAAAAGTATCTTAGTACATTTGCCCTATTTGCATTTTCACTTATGCTTGAAGTAAAATACATATACAGAAAAGTGCTCAAATCATTAATAGACAACCTGACAAACCTCCACAAATGACCACATCCGTGTAACCACGTAACCAGCATCCAGGTCAAGAAACAGAACATCATCAGATGCAGCTCACCGTCCCAAAGTCCCTCCCATCCTGCTCCGCGTAAGTTTAAACTAAGTCAACTAATCAATTGTCTGCATTTTGCAAAGTGGTAAATTGGGCTGGGGAGGGTCAGAGACAAAAGAAAAAAGCAGAGTTGTGATCCCTGCTCACGGTCTAGGGCAAATTCTGGATGGATAACACTGTTTGGATTTAGAAACAAAGTGTGGTCACAAAGCATAGGTGTGATAGACCAGATCACTGCCACTCCACCTTTGTGTCTTATGCCACACCAACCACCATCTGTCCAAGAGCCAAGTCCTTTAATGCCAATAAAAAGCACACATTTTCCATGAAGAATGTGTATGTGTTTAGAGGCATTTCATTATTGTGTTTAAATTCACGGTCGATCACATGGTCATGAAAAAGAGTTGGAGCAGGATTATTGGGTGGATGTTCTTGCTGTGGAATATCAGAGACAGTTATGGGCAAGGAAGGGGAGTGTGGGAGCAGGTGCAGTTTGTATATCTTGGGAAGAGGCCAGAGACAGCGAATCTGAAAGTGAAGGCAGCCGTCACCACTGCTGAAACGAGGAAGAATGAATTCTTAGAAATTATCACATAAACTCTTCTTACTCAGACCAAGAATAATAACATCTATCATTTTTGAGTATTTCTTCTTGCCCATTACTATGTTGAGTTCATCACGGGTATTATTTGATCACTAGAATGTAAGCCTCACGAGGGCAGGGACTGTGTCCACCAACTTCACTGCTGAATTCCCAGAGCCTAAATTCAGTGCCTGGCAGAGCAGTCTCTCAGGTAATGTTTGCTGACCAAAGAAAAAATTCTAGAGTGGTACTAAAAAAAACAGACCAAAAGTGGTGCTAATACTGTCTCTATCGCAGGCCAGAAGCTCCTTAGAGATGGATGCATACCCACAGAGCCGAAGGAGTGCGTTACCAAGGGGAGTCCACCTGCTGCTGACTGCAACAGCCATTCCTCGCATCTCAGATACTTTGTTTTCAGCACAAGCAGCAAGCTCCTAGGAGACCACATTAACAATCAGCAGGTTGTTTGGTGAGTAGGAAGTTAGAGCAAAGGGTGTGAGAGAGTCTGGGGGGAGCATCTCCCCAGGAGGGGAGGGGAGCCCAACAGCCTCCCCTATCGGCCCTGCGGATTCCTTGATCCTTGGCATTTCCCCTGCCCCCCTACCTCACTCCATTTCCTTTTTTTTTTTTTTTCCATTGGGGGAAATTCATATAACATAGAAGTAACCATTTTAAAGTGAACCATTGGGGAGGGTATAGCTCAGTGGTAGAGTGCATGCCTAGCATGCACGAGGTCCTGGGTTCAATCCCCAGTACCTCCACTAAAATAAGTAAATAAACCTGATTACCTCTGCCCACTGAAAAGAAAATGATTTAAATTTTTTAAATAATTTTTTTAAAAAGTGAAACTTTCAGCAGCGTTTAATATATTCACAATGTGCAACCATCAAAAACATTCCCTTCACCCCTAAAGGAAACCCCACACCCGTTAAGAAGTTCTCCTATTCCTTCCTTACCCCCACCCCCACCCCAGTTCCTGGCAACCACCAATCTGCTTGCTGTCTCTATAGCTATTCTGGATACTTCATGTAAATGGAATCACAGTAGGTCACCTGTTGTGTCTCCTTCACTCAGCTTAGTGTTTTCGAGGTTCGTCTGCACTGTAGCACAAGTCAGTGCGTCGTTCCTTTCTTATGGCTGAGTGGTATCCCATTGGATGGGTACATCACATTTTATTCGTTCATCCATCGATGGACACAGGGTGTTTCCACCATTTGGTGGCTGTGAATACTGCTGCTACAAACATGTGCGCATGTATTTGTTTCAGTGCCTGTTTTCCGTTTCTCTGGGTATATACCTACAAGCGGAATTGCCTTGTCACATGCTAATTTCTACATTTACATTTCTGAGGAACCATCAAGCTGTTAATCACAGTGGCCACACCGGTTTACCTTCCCACCTGCAATGTACTTGCCGCCCCCCCCCCCCGCTCTCCTATGCTCCCTTCCTTTCTACAGACGGATTCCAGCTTTCTCAGCTCCATCCATCACCTTCAGCCACACCTCTCATAGAGGACTTTGTGTTTCTCAGGGGTCAGTGGCATTACCTGCATCAGATCCACCTGGGATACTAGTGTGAAATGCAGATTCCTGGGATCCACCTTGACATATCTGGGGCTGAGGCCCTAGAACCCTTGATTTGGCTGGGAGTTTTCTAAATGTCTTCAAATAGTTATGGTCTCTCTTAGGTGACTCACTTCCTCAGGTGACCATCTCCTCCCTTATATGCAAATTCTCCCCTAAGTTTCACCGATAGAGACGAATGTTAGGGCCAAGTTTTAGAAGTAAGCCTTTTGTACGCATGGCCTGAGTTCAGCGTTACATAAGAGCTTCTAAAATGTTTTAAACAATAAAAACATTGATGAAAGCTTGCAAGAAGCCACAGAACTGATGAATTCAGTTTTTTTTAAAAAAGGTCCTATTACTCTAATTACCTTGCCTGGTAAAAGCAAACCCAAGGCAGCACAGGTTAGGCCCCAAAAAATCCTGAGGAGAGATTGCTGTGGGGTGAACCCCAAAGAGGGCAAGGTGGGTGGAGTTGATGTGAGCTAAGACTTCAGAGCCAGACTTGGGAGTTTGGGAGGGGCTGAAACGGGCCGAGGAGGAAGGGGAGATTGCTGGCTGAGCAAAGGTTAGTAAGAAAAGCAAAAGGCAGGTGAGAGAGGACATTTAACTGCTGGCACCTGTTACAGCCAATTAACTTCACTCCCTGGCTTGTCCGGTGACCACACCTCGCCCTCACCCTGCTCTTGCGTGGGGTGCAGCTGCCAGCCTGTAACTTCTTTCAGGCAACAGTTAACAGAGGCCTGGTGCCAGCTTCCGTGACAACAGGTCAGAGAGCAATCTCACCCTTGATCAACCCTGGGCTCCTTCCCTGCCCCTCTTACTTTCCTCTGCCTACAGCTGTCACCCTCCCCACCCCAATCATAATCCTAAAAGCACACAGTTAAGTCCTGCAACCAGACCTCAAGACAGGTTGTCCTTCCTGTGACGGAGCTAATTCCCTCACCCCCAGAGGCGGAATGTGGGCTGAGTAGTTTTTCTGGCAGAGAACTCCAGATTCTCGTGGACCCACCCTTCACTCTCACCCAGCCAGGCCCCTGGACAGGTGTGAAAAAGCTGATCCAATGGGGCTCTGGGTGGCAGCAAGACCTGACAAGCCAGGAGATGGCAGGTCAAGGGTCCAGCAGAGCAGCAGGGCCTGGCTGGCCACCAGCTACCCTAGCAGAGCAGAGCCCTCGTGCCTTTAGCGTGGGTCCTGGGGAAGAGGCCCCCTTCCCCCCCTCCCTTCCCTGGCTTATCCGGCCTGCGGAAGCCCTGGGCAGGAACTGAGGTGGCAGAGTGGTCCTGTGGCCAAGGGGCGAGGGGGTCGGGGCCTTCCCAGCAGCGTAGGGTCCATCAGCTCCACATCCTTGGTTCTGGCCAGCCAGGTTGCCCCTCAAGGCTAGTCAAGCTCTGCTCTGCATGGAGATGGGGAAGAGGGAGAAGCAGAGGGAAGCCAAAAGCTGCACTCTAACTCAAGACGGGGGCCTTTGCCCCCGGAGGGGGCCAGGGGGAAAGGGCCCTGCTACACCGAACAGGCCAGTCACGGTCCTGCATTTTCCAACCACATCAAAACATTGTTCTTTGCAAACAAAAAACAGGTGATGGTTGCACAACAATGTGAATGTACTTAACACCACGGACCTGTATACTTAAAAATGGTTAAACTGGCAAATTTCATGTTATGTGCCTGCTGACACAAAACAACAACAACAACAAAACCCCCAGCAATAATGTTGTGATGCATTTATATTCTGTGCAATTACATTAACCTTGGGTATATATCATTCACACAGTATTTCTAGAGGAGAAATGCCAGCCTCTTCTTTTAGTCAATTGTTTCCTTTTATTCCACAGGTATCACTCCTAAAAGCATTTCCTACTAAGTCTATGTGTTAAAGTTATATCTACTCCTGTTAAAACTTTGTGTTGGGGAGGGTATAGCTCAGTAGTAGAGCGCATGTTTAGTATGCACGAAGTCCTGGGTTCAATCCCCAGTACCTCCATTAATAAATAAATAAGCCTAACTACCTCCCCCTCAACAAAAACAAAACAAAAAACAAACAAAAAAGTGCTTGCTTTAAAAAGAAAATTTAAAAAAACTGTGTTCTTGCTATGGGAGGACTGGGTGAAGGAGCTCTTTAATGCCTTCCTCAGAGGTTTGGGAATGACAAGTGGAGCCTTAGGACAAGGCAATGTGCATTACCGTTTGCCAGAATTTTGCGAAAACTTGGTCTTTCCCTCCCTCCTCTGCGCTGTCAGCCCCTCCTCCTTTTCTTACCGCCAGAGCTTCCCTCAGGCCTCTGAAATAAGCTACCCCAGCAAGTCACTGCAGTGATAGCAGTTTAGGGAATCACCCCTATAAGGCATTTCCCTTTCAACTGCTGAGTCTTGAGCTGTAACCCCAAAAGTGTGGGTGGTTAGGGGGTGATATCTGGGTGGGGCCTATCCTGAATGTTACCCTGGGATTTGCCATCCCCCACTTCCCATCCCCCACCCCAACCCCTAATCTACCTGCCTAGCCAAGCAAGTTACCTAGCACCCAAACCCACCACCGTCTGAGGCAACACAACTTGCCTGGGGCCCCCTGAGGCCCCCCACAGACACTGATGACCCACAGGGGAGCACTGAAATCTGCTCACTTTAAGCTGAGTGTGGAAAAGGATCCGAGCCTTCCCAAGCCCCCGCTCCTCCGCTGCAGCACTTCAGAGCTGTTGCCACTGCAGTTGAAAAGAGGTGGGATCTCTTTGAAGTGATGAGAATGTTCTGGAATTAGACAGTGGTGATGGTTGCACAACAACTTTGGGACTATGCTAAAAAAAAATCACTGGATTGCACACTTTAAAAGGGTGAACTTTGTAGTATATGAATTATATTTCAAGTTAAAATTAAAAGACAAGCCCAGCCATCAGGGGGACAAAGGGAAGTAAACTTGGTGTGTGGGATGAGCTGAGCCTGTAGTCCCAGGTCATGGGACCCAAAGAGCTGCAGAAAGTGGAAGCAGCACCCACACCCCAGCATCAGGAGACAGAAAGCCCCCGTCTTGGTGTTCAGCTCTGAATGGGGTGACGGGGGTAGTGACTGCTATCACAGCAACCCCTGTGACCACCAACCTAACTGCCACAAAGGCACACTTACAATTAATTCCCTCATGATTGTTAGACTCTGCTCATTAGAGAAGCATGTTTTCACCACGGCAGCTGACAGCATTATCCCATCCAACCTGTCCCTCCGTCCTGTCCCGTGTGTTCTCTACACACAACTCCCAATAGCATCTCCTTGATTAACCCTCCTCTCAGGGGCTCATCATCTGGCTGCATCCAGATCTCAAATACTTCATTGAATCTTGGCCATGCTTCTAGCCCATAAAACCTGACACAGCTCCAATTCTGTCCTGGGCCACGCCCTCCACTTCTGCAGGCCCCTCGCCATCCCCACTGGGGTTTTAATGCCCGTCTCACAGCAGTGGGCAGTGCCCTCTATGGCCAGGGATTCTTCTGAAAGAGGAAATGAGAAGGCTGAACTGTTTTTGTCACAGTTTTTCCCAGTTCAGACGCATGCTAACCCCTCTGTGGCTGGGGAAGGGCACTTTAGTTGCTTTTACCCATATTGGGAAGGAAAAATCAGGGCCCAAGACAAGAGAGAGGCTTCTACCACGCGTGAAGACCCGCAGGGCTGAGGGTGGGGAGGACAGGGTACTTAAGAAGGGGCATGTACTTGGTCTTTCTCTCTCTCTTTTTTTTTAATGTTAAAAGAGCATTGATTTGTTCTGAAGCTGCTTAAAAGTGTCCCTGAATCACACTGTCTCCTGGTACCCAAAAAAGTGGTTTTCTGTAGGAAAAAAGAATTGGTCGCCCACCTCATACCAGCGCGTAAAAATTAATTCCAGATATCCAGCAAAGTATGTCAACTGTTAAAGAGCGTGGGTTCTGGAAATAGTCTGACTTTGGATCCTGGCTCCCTCCTCTCTAGTTGTGGGACTTGGAGCAAGTTCCTTAATGTCTCTGCCTCAATTTCCTGAGCCATAAAAGTAAAAGAATATTTTATGAGGTTTAAATTAGTTAATATGTTTAGAACTTGGTAACTATTTAACTGCTGGTAAAAGAAATCAAAATGTAAAAAGTTAAATCCAACACTTAGAAGACAATATGGGAGAATGCCTCTCTGACCTCAAGGGGAAGAAGAAGTTTTTTGACAAAACTTAAGAGTACAAAGTGTAAAGCAAGAGACTGATAAGTTTGAATACAGTAAAAATAAGTACATCATACAGGGAGAAGGGTGGACTAAACTGTGCTGTACGCGTGCAGTGGAACGCTGCTCACCCAGAAGGAGCAGGAACTGTTGACCCAGCCAATGACTTAGATGAACTTCACAAATAGTACGTGGAGTGAAAGAAGCCAGACCCAGAACAATACACACTAAACAGTACACAACTGACTAAAAGAGAGCAAGAGGAAGAATTCTGGGTGATGGGGATTTGGGTGGTGATCACATGGGTGTACACAACTGTCAAAATCCGCTGAACAACAGTTAAGATCTTTGCACGTTATTGTATGTAAAGTTATCTCCATTTTTTAAATGTAATAATTATAAAAAAAGAAATACAAGTGGAAAAAATCTTCACTTCATCAAAGATGCCATTTGTAGAGTAAAAAGATAAGCCAGACCCTGGGGGAAGGTATTTGTAACACCATATAACCAACAAAGGATTAGTACCTAAAATATGTGATGAGCTCCTAAGAATCAAAAAAAGACAAAAAAAAAAAAAAAAAAAAGAAAGAAAGAAAGAAAGAAAAACAGGCAGAAGAAATGTATACTAATTTCATAGACGAGGAAGTACAAATGGTCTATAAACATACAAAAGTATTCTAATCAGAAAAATGCAAATGGAAACCACTATGTGTTACCATTTCAAACCTCCTGGATGATCAAAAATTAAAGTCAGACAATGTTTTAAATTGAAATATAACTCACTTCACATACTGTAAAATTTACCTCTTTAAAGTGTAGAATTTGGTGGGTTTTTAGCAGTCACAGAGTCGTGCAGCTATTACCCACCACTATGGAATTCCAGATCATTTTCATCTCTTGAGAAAGATTTCATCTTTTTAAAACTGCTGTGGGCAGCAGCTTGGGCAATGGCTTGGAGTAAGGAGAGCAGGGGCCTGGGAACACAGTTCCTTTTGGATATACAGTTTAAAATGTAAGAATGTGGAGCCACAGGATTATGACAGGAATCAAGAGTATAGCCATTGGAAAACTGCCCTTCCCAAGTAAAGTAACTGATTACCAAGGACCCAGTAATTCCACTCCTAAGCATATACCCAACAAAATGCACACATACGTGATTCAAAAGACATGTATAGGGATATTTAGAGCAGCATCATTTATAATAGCTGACAACCGGAAGTAAAATGTATAAGACAGGTGTGGGATAACCACACAATGGAATACTGTGCAGCACTGAAAGATAGATAAACCACACCACATGCACCGATACAGATTAATCTCACAAACATAAACTAAAGCAGCAAGAAACAGAGGATATGAGTGTGATTCCACTTAATTAGAATTTTAAAACAGGCAAACCTAATAATGTACTGTGTAGGAATCCATATTCCTACAGTGGATTCCTGCAGATAGAAACAAATGTAAAGAAAACCAAAGGGAAGATTAACACAAAATTTAGGACAGTGGTTTATGGGGATCAGGATGTGTTACAGAAGAGGCACACAGGGCGGGACTTCTAGGATAAGGTAATATTCTACTTCATGATATGGGTGGTAGGTGCCTGGGTGTGTGTTGTTGGAGAAAAAATTTCCTCTAACCTTTAGGGTCAGTTAATTGGGGATCTGTGAATCAGACTAACAAGAGACAGATTAACAGGATAAAAGGCATACAATTTTTATTAATATTTATATGTGTGAGAGTTCACAAAAAAAGAAGTGAAAGTCAAAGAAGTGGTTAGATTCAGGGGTTGATATACCATTTTAACACAGGAAACATGGTTTCGGCTTCAAGGGATGATAAGTTGTAGGAAAGTGGCTCGGAAACACATGGGGGAAATGAATGACAGAGAAGGTTTGCGTTAATAAGATCTGGTTGTGCTGACTCATCTCAGTACTGACGCCTCCAGCTCTGGTACTAAGAGTTGGGCTCCTCTTTCTGGTCCGAGAGGAGGAGACATCTTCACAGGGAGAATTTGTGCCCTGCTTTTAGGAGGAGAGGGGTCAGAAGGGCATCTGTTGATTCTCACTTGCCTTCAGCTCAAAATAATCTTGATACCAAAATGGTACATTTTAGGGGGGCAGAGACTGTTCTTCAGTTTAGACTGTGCACGTTGGTTTTACACACTCTTCTATTTGCACACCCGCATGTGTGTACACATGCACGCACACACTCCAGAAAAAAGAAAAGAAAAAGTCATCACCCCCTGAGTGTTTTGTTTAGGCTGAGCAGATGGACATCTCACTGGCAAACTGATAATGTCCTGGCCTCCCCTGGGAGAGGGAAAGAGATTAATTTCAGCCATTGCTCCAGATTCTTACCTGTCCCCTAAGGAGGCCTGGCACCAAGGGGGCAGTGAGGTTTGGGAGAGAGTGAGGCACAGAGCATCCTCACCCAGCTCTGCCTGCAGGTGACTGTGGAACTTGGGGCACACATTCTCACCTCCTGCCCTTCTGTTTCCTCATCTGTGAAGTAAGAGAGGAGGTCCCTTCTGACCTCAGACTAGACTGCTGGAGCACCTGTGGCCACACCCAGAAAGTGTGGCCTAGAAGCCTTGTCAGGGCAGGATCCAAGGGCCATCAGCTGATGGGGCCCCTGGGCAGATGCAAGAGGGAGGGAGGCGCTGGAGGCCTTGGCCGGACAGGTGGAGTGTGAGGAGGGAGGAAACAGTGAGCTGCAGCCCGGTGTCTCCCAGGCAGCTAACAGCTGAGCAGATCTCCGTCAGGGCATGCCTCAGCCAGTCTTAGAGGCTATTTATAGCTCGTACACCTCCTTATTTAGAAGCCGTCCCAGCAGTGCCTGGTGCTGGCACTTCTCCCCAGTGATGTCTGCTTCCTGATGAGCACGCTTGTCCCCAGGTCCATCTCTGACTCACACAGGGCTTCACAGAGAACAGGCACTCAACTGTGTGTGTGTTATCTATTACAAATGCTCACAAACCCATTCATATTTTTCAATTTTTGAATTGTGTGAAATTACGCATAACATAAAATTTGCGACTTTAACCATTTCTGAGTATACAGTTCATAGTGGTACGTACCCTCACATTATTGTACGACCATCACATCCTTCATCTCCAGACCTTTGTCACCATCCCCAACTGAAAATTGGTACCCATTCTCCCAGTTCCCCATTCTCCCCTCCCCCTGGCCCTGACAACCTCTATTCTACTTTCTGTCTCTGTGAATTTGACTAGTCTAGGTACCTCATTTACGTGGAAATCATGCTGAGTTTGTCCTTTTGTGACCGGCGTATTTCACGTAGCATGATGTCCTCAAGGTTCAT
This sequence comes from Camelus ferus, assembly GCF_009834535.1. Classification (NCBI taxonomy): domain Eukaryota; kingdom Metazoa; phylum Chordata; class Mammalia; order Artiodactyla; family Camelidae; genus Camelus; species Camelus ferus. Next base: position 16,935,665 of record NC_045702.1, on the reverse strand, counting down.
CTACATTGGAGATGTGTCAGAAGTTCATTCCATTTTAAGACTGAATAATATTATTTCCATTGGATGCCATATATTTTGTTTTATCCGTTCATCTGTCGACGGACATTTGGATCACACTGTTCATTTCTACATTTCAAATGCAGTGTTGGAAACAGAATCCCCTCTGCCAGAGTATTTTCAGATGGAATCGGCCAGCTTTCTATTTAAAGCCTGCGGCCTTTCGTTGATTTAGAGGAGGATCTAGTGTCCAAGAAAGAAGACTTTGTGACAAATGGCATTTTCTTGAGGGGTCCTGAGCTCTTAGGACAATTGTTACTACTGGATTGAGAATTCCAAGGAGATGACAGTTGCGGTGAGACCATGGGCTGTCCGAGCCTGGGTGGAGGTAGAGCAGTCATGGGGGCTGAACAGGCCTGAGTATAAACACCAAAGAAGGTATCTGGGATTTTTTTTTTCAAGGTAGGAAATAGCTACTGAGGGTGAGTGCATGGAAAGTCGGAGGTCAGGGTGGTCCCCATGGATTTTAAAGACACCCAGCCTTATGATCTGGCTTGGGGCAGAGACACTGCCAGGCAGGTGCCAGGAACCCTGATGAATGTCTGGGAGCTGTTTACTTGACTCAGTTAACGGGGTTAATTTGTTTTTCAGAACAGCTTGTGTGCAGAAACCTTGCCTGAGTCTTGGAAGCATCCCAGTTAGAAGGGTAGATAACCACAGGTTAAGCTGGCAGCTTAAGGCCTCAGAGCCTCCTTTCTTCTGCTGCTAGATTGTGATCTGACCGACCGCGCCAGTCTCCTGCCTAAGACCTTCAGGGGGCTCCCTGCTGCCTGCAGGACCCAGTCCAACTCCTCCCTGTCTCCCCACCGAGATCTCCAGGGCTGGCGGCCACCTGCCCTTTCCTGCTGAGGACTTGATGCTCCAGCAGTGAATGCAGAACCGTGTCCAGCTGCCCTCCAACCCCGTCGGGTCCCTGGGCTCCGCCCCTGTGCTGCTGCAGCCTGTGCAAGGGCGCCTTGCTGGCTTAGCCCGCTGAGAACTCAGCTCATGTTGTGCCCTCCTTCCCTGCTGCCTCACTCTCAACCAGCCCGCCTTAAAAGCTGCTTCTCTGACTTCTGACATCACCTTGCAGATGTCTCTGTGGCTGCAGATCCCCAGTAAAATCTCCCGCTTTCTCTCTGAGGTTCTAAACTCCTTGAGGACAGGCGCTTGTTCTTTTCACCTTTGTTTCCCTCATTCATTCATTCATTCATTCGTTCACTTACTCATGAGACACATGCTTATTGAACTGCAGTGATGTGCCCAGACCCTGCTCTAGTTTGAACAGATGCAGGCCCTGGGATTGGGCCTTCTTGACTTTTACTCATTCACTCACTCATTCAATCATTCATTCTACACATACTGAGTGATAGATACTGGAGGTACAACAGTGAACAAATATAAATATGGTCCCTGCTCTCAAGAGCTTATGCAGGGAAGAAAGACATTCAAATCATCGCATATAAACAAATGTAGTGTTGCTATCATGACAGGCATTCCGTAAGGATGGGGACGTGGACTGCGAGTGTGGATCACAGGGGGTTGGACTTGGTCAGGAGCCTGGAGAACACCTCCCTAAGAAAGTGGCACTTGAACTGAGTTCTAAAGGTTGGGGAGAGGAAGGAATATCATATCAGAAAGAGGGAACAGCATGTGCAAAGCCTTAACTCATCATATATTGGTTAGAAATGCTTTTGGCTCCAAAAAAACCCCCAGAAAATCTGACTGCCAGTGGCTCAGACCAGTTGAGTTTATTTTCTTCACACAACAAGAAATACGGAGGTGGTGGCTGCTGCCACTGGTACAACTATTCCACTCTGTCATTAAGGCTCTTTCCGCTCTCTGCTCTGCCATCTTCGGGACATTACTTCTTGTGCTCAGACTTGTCCTCTGATCAGCCCAGCTCCAGACATCAGGATGGTTTTCAAAAGCAGGAGGCAGGGAGGACCAAGCAGAAGCCCGTCTCTTAACCAGAAATTCCAGGACATCTTTCCCAGAAGCCTTCCTGCAGCATTCCCCTCACAGCTCACTGGCCAGAGCTGATCATATGGCCATCCCTTGCTGCAGGGGATGCTGAGAAAGCTAGTATAGTAGTACAGTGGTGGGAACAGGCAAGGGAGAGAAGGTTGGGAACGGCTTGGTACAGCTACATGGTGGGAAGGCACAAGGCAAGTTCTGGAAACGGAGAAAAGGGAGCTTTGTAGAGACACTGGAGCTGGAGAGGTAAGTAGGGGCGTGTACTGGTTCACGGGGCCTACCGTAACAAAGTTCCACAGACTAGGCGGCTGACGCCATGGGATGTTGCCATCTCAGAGTGCTGGAGGCTGGAAGTCCCGGGGTTGCTTTCTTCTGAGGCCTCTCTCCTTGACTTGCAGATGGCCTGTGTCTTCGCACCGTCTTTCCTCTTTCGTCCTTCTGTTACAGAAATGACAGGCCAGCCAAGACACAAGCACCACTCGGAGGGCTGGAGTACTCAGATGTATTCCGCCGGCGGGGCTCAGAGGGGCTTCTGCTCTGAAGCTCTGAGCACCTCCAAGACATGCGCATGAGGTTTTATAGGGTTAAGTACAAGCTTGGGGTATTTGGCCAATAGGCACGCAATAGCTTTAGCAACATCATTATCACAAAAGTAGAGGCAGTGAGGCAGCAAATCAACATTTTAAGGCCAGATATGTCTCTTTGAAAATCCAGCTGGCTAGCAAAAACATGAACAGGGAATCAGCAAATCGACACTTATTAATTTAGATTTACGAGTTAGCCCAGCAGAACTCAGATCAGTAATCCGACACTTGTTACATTTAGATTTGTGACTTAGCTTGTTAGCCCAGCTGGGCTTTTCCTTCACACTTCGTGTGTGTGTCTTAAGTGCCTCTTCTTCTAAGGACACCAGTCATCAGATTAGAGGCCACCCCAATGACCTTACATAACTTCAGTTATTTCTTTCAAGGCTCTGTCTCCAAATACAGTTACATTCTGATGTACTGGGGATTGGGACTTCAACACAGGAATTTGAGGGGACACAATTCAGTTTATAATAGTGCCAAAATGTGTAAGACTCTGTGGATCACATTAAGAGTTTAAATTTTTATTATAAAAGTAACCAGAAACTATTAAAAAAAAAAAGTTTTAAGCAAGAGAATGACATAGTATCGTCAGATTTAGATCCCTGGTGACAATGCAGAGAAGGGACTGGGAGGGGTCAGAGTGGGTGCCCACAGACCAATTACAAGGTCTCTGAAACAGCCCAGCAAGAAACGATGGTATCTTACAGTAGTGGCGGTGGAGATGCAAGAGGACAAAATTCAGATAGATTTCAGAGGTGGAAAGGTCAGGACTTGGGCACCGGGCGGGAGAGCTGTGGGAAGAGAGGGAGAGGAAGGCATCCGCAGCCTCTGGGCCTTGCTGGTGGTCCTGTGTGGGAATCAGTGCTCAGGAAACTGGGTTGGTGCTGTGAGAGGCAACATGGGGCTGCAGGCACTAAGTTGAGGTGGGGTCTGAGATGTGAAGACTCCCCTGCAGGCTGATGGGCAGGTGGTCTGGCACTGCTCTTCAGGGTTGAGTCCTGGGAGCTCAGGTCCCCATCCTGTGAGGACTAAATGCATATATTCTCTGCTCAGCTCTCTGATCGAAGAGCATTGGTATTATCCATCAATCACATGTGCATTTTTGTTTTCGGACAATAGATGCAAGATGCTATGAGATATACTTAGATAATGTGGAGACCCACTCAGGACCCCAGAGTTCATTTAAAGATGATTTTAAGCTGAAGACATCTGAGATTCAACAGATGCAGAGAAAAACCTTTCAGAGCTTTCCTATGTGACCAAAAGCAGCAGCTTCTAGGAAATGAGGATGCCATAAATTCCCTTAGTGACCCTTAAGAAGACAGAAATACCATGCATACCCATGCAGACAAGCATTATCACAAACCTTCTTATCTCTGTTCTAAAAACTCACTGGTCTTTCCTAAAGAAACCTATTGGAGTTTTCCCATAGAAGCCTTCCCTCTCCCTCTCTTTTCCCTACTAATTTATATAAGCCTTTAACTTTAACCATTTCAGAAGCCAACTACTTCTTTCATTGGCTACTGTTTTTTCCTCTCCTACAATAACTACCAGATCCAGAATGTACTGCTGTGATCCTTCAGATCAAAGCTCTCTGTTAAGTGTGAAGCCAGAAGCATAAGCAGCCAGAAAGCTGGACAGGCACTCTGCACCTGTATTTATTCAAGAGTGAAAAAGGGAGGTCTGTGTTGTTCCCATCCCCCACTCACAACATCCCATGTTTCCTCCCTTCAAGTAGTCACCCCAGTATGCCCACCGCTTTAGCAGTTTCACTGGGTTTGGTAATTTCTGCGAGTCTGGTAGACTCACATCCAAAGCGTGCTGTGTACTGAGCTGTGAGAAGGAGTCCGCTCACTAGGGACACTGTTTCTCACGCTCTCTCCCCATTGCTCCCTTGCCAGCCTGCCCTGTCTTTAGGCACTCTCAGCCTGGCTCAGTGAGCTCCAGCCACACTGGGATGGGCACTTTTAGGACTATACCAAGCATGACCCCATCTCAGGGCTTCTACACTTGCTGCTCTTTCTATCCTGTGCACTTGTCCCTTCGATTTTTAATTGGCTTATTCTTTTGAATCCTTTAGGTCTCTGTTCAAATACCATCTTAGAAAAGGCTTCCCTGATGACCCTATTGAAATGAATGATTAAATGAATATATTCATTGATGCCATCATCCTAAGACTGTGGTTCATTTAGGCTGTATCTGGAAGAGCCTTTTCCTTTTCTTTTCCCCCTTTTTTTTTTTTTTAAATTGAAGTATAGTCAGATTACAATGTGTCAAGAACCTTTTTTCTTAAAAAGACAAACAAGCAAAAAATCCTGTATTTTAACCAAATAAAGATAGGGAATTCTTAAATTCATTCTCAGCACCCATTTCTTAATCTGGACTCAAGAATTTTCTTTTGAAATGGATAAAATTAAGCTGGCCTCTCCAGCTTCACTTTCCTGGAAAGCTTGGCTTCACTAGGGCAGAAGAGAGAGTAGCTTTTAGCTCTAATGGCTAAAACACAAACAGACAAATCAAAGAAAGTAAAGGTTAAAGCAGGTAAGATTTTTCTAACATCTGGGATCACAAATTTTAAATGATTACCATGAGCCCCTTTCTAAAATCTAGTTGGTCTTTTCCCCACCCACCCCTAGGGATGTCCCCAGGCCCTCTGGTACTTAAGATTACCCTGGGCTTCAGCTCACAGTCCTAGCAAAGGTGAGATTGCAAACTGGAAATGTTATTAGCATTTTTTTGTCCCTCCCTAAGAGAATGTCCTCAAACAGCAAATGCTATTTGGTCAGCACAAAGGCTTGTTTTTTTGTTTTTGTTTTTGTTTGAGGGCGGGGGTATAAGGGAAGAGTTGAGACACCTAGCCATTCAAAGAGGAGGCTCTGAGTTTGTTCCAAGTTTTCCTAATTTTTCTAAAACTTTAGCTCCTGTCCTTTTCTTTTCTCATTAAGGAAGTTAAACTTCTTCCTAGGGGGAGGAGATAATTAGATTTACTTACCTACTAATGGAGGTACTGGAGATTGAACCCAGGACCTCATGCTTGCTAAGCAGTCACTCTACCACTGAGCGATACCCTCCACCTGCTCTTGTCCTTTTTTTTTTTTAAGCTCCTGTCCTTTTGAGTTGGAAAGGGGAGGTTACAGCTAGGCTAAGGCCCCACAAATCTAAGTTTGCATTAATTCCTACCTTTGTCTATTGGTTTATTCACTTGTTTACTCGACAAATATTTTTGGTCTAGGCACTGAGCTAAATGCTGAGGAAAAGAGCTCCAAACATGTGCAGATTTGGGGCGGGGGTTGGGAGAGTGGGAGGTGAAATGTTTACTGTTAAAAATTAAAATAACAGGATTTAAAAAATTAGTGAGATTTGAAAGTTAACATGTAAAGGAATTTATGTTTTAAGTGAGAGCATTTCTGAAAGAAAAAAAAAAAAAGAAAAGAAAAGGTAATATGGCCCTAACAGATATACACCTCAATAATATATGGCACTGGGATTTAAATAAAGAGAACGAAACAAAGTTCCAAGAGACATGACTTTAAGAATTTAATAAGCCATAAAGTGGCAACTCAAGTCAGTAGAGAAAAGAACTACTCAAATGGTGCTGGGACAGCTGGGTAGCCATCTGGGAAAAATTTAAGTTGTCACACCGAACACGTCATAACCTAACAAATCACAAAAGGATCACAAATTTAAATGAAATGAATCAAACCATAAAATTACTAGGAAAAAAAATCACAGACGAATACCTTGGGGTGGGGAAGAGTTTTATAACTATGATACAAAATCCAGAAACCATAGAATTAGATGGCATTAAAAAAAAAAAAAAGAGAGAGATCCCACTGGCAAAAATGACAAGGGAAAATAGAACAACAAACTGAGAAACATATTTGCAGTTAAAGATAAACAAAATGCTAAGTTCCCTGGTTCCCTTTACAAAGTGCTAATGCAAACTGATAAGAAGACCAATGTTCTAAAAGAAAAGTGGGCAAAGGATGTGAATAGATAGAAAAAGAAACAAAGTATCTCTTAAACTTATGAGTGAAACAAAGCAGGACCTTGAGGGGTCTTCAAATAAGAATTTGTGGAAAATAAGCTTCATCCAGCCTCCTTGACCTTCCCTAAATTCCGGAAAGGCAGATTCAAACAGTGGCTTATCAGGGAAGGAAGGGAACAGAGAAACAAAGGAGGAGGAGCCATCAACAATAGTGCAGCCTTGGGGCAGGGCCCTGGTTCCTCCTTAAGGGATATACATAATAATATCTTCGAGTTCTTCTGCAGGAACTAACCCCCACCCCACCCCACCCCACCCCCACCCAGGTGGAAGACAATAACTTCCTGCTGAGCACAAGATTCCCGCAACACCACCCTGTTACCTCACCACCAGCCAATCAGAAGAAAGTCACACACCCTGCAGCCCTCACCCCGAGTTTTGCCTATTAAAAACTTCCCCCTGGAAACCATCTGAGTTCAGGGTTTTAGAGCACGAGCCACCCATTCTCCTTGCTTGGCCCTGCTATAAACCTTTCTCTGCTCCAAACTGATGTTTCGGTTTACTTGGCCTCACTGTGTGTAATATGAGGGTTAACAGAAGTGGCAATTGATGGTAAACTATACTTCAATTTAAAAAGAGAGAGAGAGAGAAATCACAATTAAAACTACACTGAAATGCTACTTCCCCACCCAGTTGGCAATACCCAAATGTTTGGCAGCTTATTGGATTGGTGAAGCTGTTTGCAAACGGGGTCCTTATACACTACTGGTGGGACTGCAGATTGGAGGATGTATTCATCAAATCCGTGCACACGACTAAAGCTCATACTTAACTGGCCCAGCAATGCCAGTTCTAGGAGTTTATCCTACAGACAAAATCTCACATGTGCAAAATATTATACGTAAATGTTATTAATTGAAGCACTATTTATTATGATAAAAGATCGAAAATAAACCAGTTGTCCGTAAGAGGGGACTGGTCATATAAATCGTGGTGCCTCCACACAGCAGAGAACTACGCAACTATCGAAAAGAATGAGGATTTCCTTTAGGTTCTGATAGAGAAAGAGCTCCAAAATACAGTGGTTGTTAGGTGGGGGTGGAGGCCAGGTGTATAGTCTGCCGCTAGTTTATTTAAAAGAGGAAAAAATACATAGACATGTTTGTTTGAATTTGCATAAGAAAGAATACATAAAGTAACAGTAGTTAGCTATGGGGAAAGGAGCTGGGTGGCGGGGGGGGGGGGAGGAAGAGGAGGAAGAATCTTTACTCTATACCCATTAAAGAAAAAATAATATTCTGTTAGAGAAAAAAGTATGCAAAGCACAGCAAGACAGATTTTATTTAAGGGGAACCATCGTGGTGGGTGTAGGGGCCACTGAAGTGAGGTCTTGCAGTAAAGGAGAGAGATTGGACCCTACTCTGAATACAGCTTAAGCAAGTAGGAATTTCTGGCCAAGAAGCAGGATTGGGGGTGGGGGTCAGTGGATGGAAAATTCTAAGAGGAAACATAAGGTATGAGGGGGATTCTGGCTAAACTGACCTAACAGGATTCTTGCTGAAGGCAGGCCAGGGTGATCAGACGTCATCTGAGAGAGAGTGGATCACCCAATCAGATATGGAGGGTGATCAGATACAGGGGATGGAGAATTCTAGCTAAACCAATTTAACAGGATTCTTGCTAAAATTGGACAATGCAGGGTTGAACATGAAAGTCCAAAAATTGAGGCCTTGATGAAAAGTTCAGAGAAGCCTGAGTAGAATTTGGTCAAGGAGAGAAAATTTATCACGCTCTTTTCTATTTGTAAAAAATTTTGGTCTCATGACTGCATTATTATAAAAATGTTTTTATACAAACCAAAAATTAACACAGCATTTAATACAAAATAATTAATAAACTGTGAGAAAAGATACTTAAGTCAGGGAACCACTGACCTATGTGAAGTGGTTTTTTTTCTCTTCTTTTAAAAAATTTTTATTGAAGTATAGTTGATTTACAATGTGTTAGTTGCAGGTGTGCAACAAGGTGATTCAGTTATACATATACTATATATATACACATCATTTTCTGGATTCTTTTCCATTATAGGTTATTACAAGATATTGAATATAGTTCCCTATGCTATACAGTAGGTCCTTGTTGTTTATCTATTTTATATATAGTAATGTGTATATGCTAATCCCAGACTCCTAATTTATCCCTTCTCCCCAACCTCTTGCCCCTTTGGTAACCATAGTTTGTTTTTTATGTCTGTGAGTCTGTTTCTGGTCTGTAAATAAGTTCATTTGTATCTTTTTTTTTTTTTTTTTAGATTCCACAAGTGACATTACATGATACTCGTCTTTCTCTGACTTACTTAACTTAATATGATTATCTCTAAGTCTATCCATGTTGCTACAAATGGCATTATTCTTTTTTATGGCTGAGTACTATTCCATTGTGTGTCTATATGTGTATATATATAAATATCCCACATCTTCTTTAGCCATTCATCTGTCAGTGGACTTTTAGGTTGCTTCTCTATCTTGGCTATTGTAAATAGTGTTCCTGTGAACACTGAGGTGCATATATCTTTTTGAGTTAGAACTTTCTTTGGATATATGGGCATCCTGTATTTTATTTGCTCAATCTGGCAACCCGATTTTAATATCATATAACAACATCAACAGAAATAATGGCAAATACTTACCTAGCAGTTACTAAATACAGTGACTGTTCCTTGAGCCTTATATATATTAATTCACATAATAGTTACAAGGAAGGCATACTATTTCACCAGTGAGGAAACTGAGGCAGTAACTTCCCCAATGTCACATGCGCTACTATGTTCAGGCAATAAATTTCCATCCTGACTCCCATTTAACCCAGATTTTCTGCTGAGTCCTGATCTTAGGATTCCTGTTCTCCTGACCAAGTTCACTGAACCCTCCTGTCAAGACACATATTTTTGTTTTAATAAATATGATCATTATTCTTGGGAAAAGACTAGAGCTTTGTGTAAAACTGTGAAGGAGATACCCACTATCCTTTTTTTTTAATCCTTCTCTCTCCCCTTCCTTTGTCTCTGCCAAGTCTTCTCAAGCTGGCCTTGACCCTGAGTCAGTGGGGGTGAATAAAGCAAGTGCTCCCGAGGGGTCCTCCTCAGCACAGGGGAGTCCCCTCTGGATTTTGGCATCTTAGAAGACATCAGTCATCTGAGAAGGTTCCTGGTGGCCACGCAGGCAGCTGTTACTCCACCTACAATTAAGAACCTGGCTGTTTGGGTAGCACTGGTCCAGCAGAATCACTAATAAATATTTCATGAGTGAAGACATGCATGGATTTCCCTTGTGCTGAACTTCTCTCCCAGAGAAACAGAGATGGCTCTTAGTAATGCAGGAAAACAGATGTGGGTGTGAGGAGGGCTGTGTCCCAGGTCTCAGTTGAGCCCCTGGGATGTGCCCTGCCAAGGTGGGTCCTTGGTTTCATGCAGGAAAGAATTCAAGTGTGAGCCCCAGTTGAGTAACGGTAGACTTAATTAGAGAGATAAATATTGCATAGAGCATAAGGCAAGAGAAAGGCAAGAGGTGTGGGAATTGGATGCTCAGGTTAAAGTAAAAGTAGGTACACACTCCACAGACAGAGTGCGGGCCATTTCCAAAGAGGAGGGAGTGAAAAAGGGTGCTAAGTGTGGTGTTGACAGTTTTTATGGGCTCAGTAGCTTCACATGCCTTCAAGTAGGACCATTCCAACTACCCTGGGAAAGGCGCTGGAACTCCCAGGAATTGGGCCACTGCCCATTCTTTGGCCTTTTGTGGTTAGCCTTGGGGCTGTCATGGCACCCGCGGGCATGTTATTTATCAAGCTGTTACAATGAGTATATAATGAAGCTCAAGGTCTACTAGAAGTCAGCCAACTTAATCCTCAAGGCCAACTGGGAGTTGAATCTTCCACCATTTTGGTGTTAAATTGCTGTCATTCCTTGGGTGGCTGTGCCCTGCCCCCTTCCATCCTGTATCATTAGTTTATTTTGTTTCTGTATAATACAAAACATCATTATTCTTGTTGGTACAGATGATGAGACAAGGCACTGTAACGTTTCTAACATCAGAGAATTCTTTCCTCTGTGGCCCAATTATTGAGTACCTACTATATGCCAGACATTGTTCTAGGGACTTAGGGTACATCTGAACAAAACAGGCAAAAATCTCTGCCCTCAGAGCTTAGATTGTAGCTAGGAGAGACAGACAATTTGAAAAATAATAAAGAAGCAAATTCTATAGTAAGTTAGAAGGTAAGTACTATGCAATAAAGAAAAAATAGAGCAGAGTAAGGGGCTTAGGGGTAGAGGAGTGTGAGGTTGGGGGTAAGGAAACGTGTTGCAATATTTTAAAAGGCAGTCAGAGGAGACATTGAGATGTGAGAATTTCTTGTTGAATTTTGGCAAAAGCTTAGAGGAGTTAGCCAAGGAAATGCCTGGGTGATGAGGCTGTAAGAGTGTGACTTGTGTGTTTGCATCAGCATGATTCAAAGCAGGACCCTATGCGACTCTCCCAGGTTCAAACCCTTTCTGTGTTCCCTGTTTCTTGTTTGTAGGAAATAGGCTTCATTCAGCCTCCTTGACCTTCCCTGAGTTCCAAAGGGCAGATTCAAACAGTTGCTAATCAGGGAAGGGAGGGAATACAGAAACAAAGGAGGAACAAGTCAAGAAACAATAGTGCAGCCTTGGGGCAGGGTCCTGGTTCCTCCTCAAGGAACATACAGAACAATATCTTTGAGTTCTTCTGCAGGAACTAAGGCCCCCACCCAAGTGGAAGATGGTAATTTATGGCTGAGCACAAGATTTCTGGAACATGGCCCTGTTACCTCACCACCAACCAATCAGAAGAAAGTCACACACTCTGCAGCCCTAACCCTAAATTTTGCTTATAAAACTTCTCCCCCCAAACCATCTGAGAGTTCAGGGTTTTAGAGCACAAGCCACTCATTCTCCTTGCTTGGCCTTGCAATAAACCTTTCTCTGCTCCAAAAACTCTGATGTTTTGGTTTGTTTGGCCTCACTGTGAGCTGTGCACATGAACTTACATTGGGTAACAAGCGTGAGGCCAGAGTCCTGAGAAGGAGCAGGAGAGATGAGTTCTGAGAAGAGGAAGTCACATCAGATGGGGGCCTAGCTTTACCCTGATTGAAACTCTCTCAGAGGACTTTGAGCAGAGAAAGTCACTCTGGCTACAGGGTTAACAGGAAGATCTGAAAATCAGAGCTCAGGTTGGCTAGATACATGGGGCCTCGGGGACAGCCCTGGGTCCTATCCCCTCCTCCATCTTCAAGTTCTGGCTCAGGGCCTTTCCAGGTGTGTCTCTGTGACTCAGTTTTTACCATCTCATGACTGCACAGAAGGCTCTGAGCCAGGCACCACTGGTTTCAGGCAAGGGCAGCAGTGGGGAGACAAAAAGAATCCATAATTTACAAGAGGATTTTTCTAAAATAGAAGAATTGTTTTAAAGGACCCTTTTTCTTAACATAAAAAAAGTTAAAGAACTTCTTTTCCCACTTCCACATTTAAAAAGCACAATTTATTACTTGACTGTGTTAATAAGGAGACAGAAGGCCCCAAATGGAGTCATTCGTGCTAGACCCCAGGACACCAAACCAATACTTAATGCCTAACCTAATTGTAGTCTCAACCCCCCGCCCCAGGAATGTAACCTTAAACTAGTCAACCTGGAGTTACCTAGTCAGCACTAAGTAAGGTAATCTGACCAATAAGCCTCTTTCATTCCCCTTGAGAGAACAACTCTGCCTGAAACAATGCATTCTTTGCTAATAATTTCCTTTTTCTGCCCCGCTTTTAGCTTTTAAAAACCTTTCCTTTTCTACAGCTCAGTGGAACTCCTTTCTATTTGCTAGATGGGATGCTGCCCAATTCATGAGTCATTCAATAAAGCCTGTTAGATCTTAGATCTTAAAACTTACTTGGCTGAAATTTTGTTATTTAACAACAATAGATAAATACTACTAAGAGCACACCTGTAGTCCAACAAAGATGTATGAACTTGCCGAAGTTGGGGGGCCACACAGGAGAGAATGTGGGCATCTTGGGAAGGGGAGTAGGGGCTTCGTACAGGGTTGAAGCTCTTTTTGGGTAATAACACAAGCAGAAGAGAAGAGCAGTTCTGGGTTGGAGCTGTCATGAAGTGGGGCAATTTAGGAACTGGGTGTCTCATAAATCTTTGGGAGGTCAGAGGGAGAAATGAAGTGGGGCTGAGGAGTTCATTAGTTAAAAAAAAAAAAAGCTGCAATTACTCAAAAGTGGATTGTTAGTCATTTTGCAGCCATGGCGTGACCTTGGGAGAAACATTGTTTTCTGTTGGCGTTGCTACTGTCCTTCTTTGTGTCTGTTGGGTACATTGTGGTCTGATTACCAGTAGGGTGGATCTTCACTTTCTCAACTCAGAGAAACTATAGAAAAGCAAATGTAAGGGCTTATGAGAAACTGCCTATGGAAGCTCAGGATTTAATATGCAGCATCTGAGTGGACAGTGGGCATTAGTGGGGAAACAGGTTATATGCTTTTTAGGTTTCCTAGTTTTAGAAATAACTCTTAGAAGCTGGGATATTTCAGACACTTTTTGTTATTCATTATCTATTAAGTTAAACCTGCAGTGTAACGTACAGTGCTAAGGGTTTTACATAGACTCATTTACTTTTTACAGCCACCTCTGGGGTACTGTTATTATTTTAAAATTATTATTTTAAAGATGGAGAAAGCAGAAGCATTAAGAGGTAAGTTAACTTACTCAAAAACACATTGCTAGGAATGGGAGAACCTGGACGTAACAGATACAAGCTAACGCCTGAACCTTTTCTTAGCCACTATATTGTTCTCTTGGGCTAAGGGATCACACCTCTGATTGGAAAAATAAAAGAGACCATTTCTTAAGTGTTTACTCTGTGCTAATCACTAAGCTCAGTGATTGCCACACATCATATAGCACTCACCGCAACCCTGTGAGGTAGGGCCTACTATCATCCCCACTTGACAGATGAGGAAACTGAGGCTCAGAGAAAACAGCCATATAGCCCAAGTTGGTACAGCTAGTAATTGGTATATTCAGGAAAGTATGGATTCAAAACTAGGACCCTAACCCCACTTGCCCTCTCCACTGGATCAGCCTCTGCTGGGAAATACTCCTCTGGGTCAATGCCCCTGACATTTGGACTTTGGAGCCTGGGGGCAGTAGGTGGGCGGGGAAGGGTGGGGCTCACCTGGGGAAGCCCGCCCCGCCCCGCCCCTTTCAGGCGGAGCTGTCTCGCCCACCAATCAGAGGGTGCTGGAGGCGGGCCGGGGCAGCTCGGGCTCCGGCCCGCAGTTCGAGCCGCGAGAGCGCTCGGAGACGCGGCCCGGGGCCGAGGGGAGAGAGCGGGCTCCTCAGTGTCCTTCCCCTCCCCACCCCTCGCCTCACCGCCTTCTCCCCGCAGCCGGGCCGGAACTATGTGATCCCGGAAGTTCCGGTGCCATTGCTGTGTGGGATAAACAGTAATGGCGGAGGCTGCAGCTCCCGGAACAACAGCCACAACATCAGGAGCAGGAGCGGCAGCGGCGGCGGTGGCAGCGGCCTCCCCTACCCCTATCCCCACAGTCACCTCCCCGTCCCCGGGGGCGGGGGGCGGGGGAGGCGGCAGCGACAGTAGCTGCGGCGGCTGGACCAAACAGGTCACCTGCAGGTGAGACGCAGCGCGGCCGGGCGCCGAGCGCGGGGAGGGAGGGGGCCGAGACTGCGGAGGAAGGGGGCGGGCGGCCGGCCGGGGGCGGGCGGAGGTGGGAGGGGAGCCGGCGTTTCGCCGCCGCCGCCGCCGCCGCCGCCGGCGTGGCTGTCCCTGCTGCCGCCCGGCCTCCCCGCCCGCGCTGCGTCAACCCCCGCCGGCCGCTGAGGCCCGGCCGCGCGCAGCCTCTGCGGGGCCGCTCCGCCGCTCGCCGCTCGCCGCTCGCCGCCTTCCCGCGCCCGGCCGAGCGGCGCGGCGCGCGCAGGGAGAGGTAGGATGACTCCTCCCTCCTTATTGTCGCCGGATCCCCCACCCCCTGCCTCCAGCTCCGCAGGTTCGGGAAGAGGGTGGGCCGTGTCGCTCGGAGTCCGGCTCCCCAAGACCCTCCCGGGTTGGGGAACGCCGCTGCGGGCTCCGGGGAGGTGGCCTGTCTGCCGGGGGCCCCCGGCTCCGTGTCATCCGTTTGTAACGTCTTCCCGGGGTCTCTCGGCCCCGGTCCCCGCCCCACTCCGAGCAGTAGCTTTTGTTATTTCTTCTTTGTATGTATATCGAGGTTGGCGGTTCTGAGCTTTGTCTTGGAACCGAGTGCTGGGCAGAGGTCGTCTCCGCCTTAAATTTTGCGAGCTGCCATTCCCGTCCGCCCGCGAAAGGTATCTCTTTTGAAATCCACGCATCTTACTTCAGGATTTCAAGGAGCTCGTCTCTCCCCAAGGAGAGAGATTTTTGTTTAGGTTTGACATGTCAGATGAAAATACTTGAAAAAATAAAGTGATTAGTAGAAGACGGTTATACGGACGTGTGTACGCATGTAAAGAAATTATTCAGCTGTATGTTTACAAGATTAGGGCGTTTGATTGAATGTCGTATTGGATTTTTAAAAAATGATCAGTGGCGGCTAGAAGCTTTTGTTTTTCTGTCGGTTGAAAAAAATTCATTGAAACGCCGGTTTTCACCAAGGTGGGGTAATTTATATGCAAATACTTAAAATATTTGTAATATACAGAATTCACTGTCCTGGTATTAATAGCGAGAGTGAAGCGTTCCCAGTGCTTAATATGATACTGTTAAGACATGAATGATAAGCTTAATTAAGTTTACTTTCAATAAGGAGATGGAAAAAGCATAAAAGCTGTTATAGGTAGCTTATCTGTAGATCCTAAGAATACTTGTGCAGTATCCCAATGAATGAGAATTTAAAAATTCCTATTTATGGAACTAATTTGAGTCTCTTCTTTTTTCTCTACAATGCTGCAGTTGATTTACAGGTACTAGTTTTATGAGTTCTTTAAGAAACTCCTCCAATGCCTTGCCTTTATCCGCCTTCTCAATCTCAATATAGTCTAATCTTGAATAGCCATCACCGTCTTGACATTACTATATTTTACTTGTCTCATTATTATCCTGGTGTGCCTGTATCTGAGCTCAGCTTTACATCTCTGCACAGAATTCATTGTCACTTCTGCACTTTACTTTCCCCTGTGAGGTACTTTTTTCCCTGGTCTGCTTCCCCTTTTCTAGTTCCTCACCAGTGTCATCAGAATTCGAAACAGCTCACAAGACTAGTTTTTCCTCTTTGCCTACCTTTAGGATCTTTGGCTAATGAAATAGCCTAGATCATTTCTGGACAGTGGGAATTCCTTGCCCATGAACCAGTAGATTTATGTACTTAAAGAGTTTACATAGCCGAGTAATCTAATATTTCAAAGAAACATTAAGAATCAGATACAGGCTTAGATGTGCTTCTGTTTTTGTATAGACAGCTTTACAAAAAGTACAGATTAGTTAAGTCTTGGGTTGAATATTTGACAGTGTTTTCAATTGTTCTAGGTACTAACATGATATCCTATTTTTAAAAAATCTTCCTCCCTTGAGTAGAATATCAAATGTATCTTCATTTATTTACTGTAAACTCTGAGCTCTCAGAGCAGGAATGCTGTTTTATTTATCATTGTGTCTATAGGGCTTTATTCAGTGCCTAGTATACTCAGTAAATGCTTGAATTGTTGTTGGTAAGCCCATACCTAAAATCATCCAGTTTGTTATGTGCTTGTTAAGATTTCATTTTAAAAAAAAGAAGGAAAACCCCTTGTAAATTAACAAAGACAAAAGACTTAATAGAACATGTGTGTATCTTTCTGGGACTAATCAGTTATTCAGTAAATAAGCATTAGTGCCTACACAGAGAGATATAGAGCTAAATGTTAAAGGAAATGCAGAGATGCACTGTATTATAAATTAATGTTTTCATGTGTTTAATAGCAAAATCTCCTTTGAAGAGAATTCAAGATAGTCATGTGTTCTAGTTGCTGCCTCTTTCCTCCTCAAATCTAGGCTTTTTTCTTCACTTAGTATGTAGTCCTCTTAGAAGTTGTTTGGATGATGGAAATTTGTGACTGCTCAGAACCATCTGTATTTTCTTGCTGGTTACTATTTCTTAAATATTTCTCTTGAAATTCTATCTCATTGTGTTTTGTTCTCACAGCTTGAAAACTTAGGTATACCTTTCCCAAGGAACTGTGTTATGCTGCCCCCACCAGGCCATTTTTGATACCTTTTATTAGAGGAATACTGTGAAATAGAAATGCTCTTCCTTTTCTAGTTTCCTCGAGTGTGGGGTTAAAACAAAGTTGTAACTTGCAGGTTGTGGTTTGGAATTTGCTTTATTAGAGTGCTTCTACAGTGGGAGACAAGTGTATGGACAGTTGAAATAATGCACAAAAACCAAGTGGTTTTTCATTTTTGATTTTTTAAAAACTTTAAAGTGTAGTTAACATAGCTTAAAATTAAAGGGAATTTTCCCAGAAAGTATTTATCCAAGTGCTGTAATATCCATAGTAAAATTTATTACTTGCAAACTTTAGTGTTTTTTGAAGGGATGATATTGAAAAAGTTATCCAGCCCAGAGAAAGAAAGATTAATTTGCTACTGGCACTGTTTCCCTAAAAAACAAATAGGGAAGTATTTTGTATACAGGTACTATAGGAGATAAAAAGCAGTATAAACTTGGTTCTTAAACACCAGGAATTTACAGTCTAGTTTGAAAAAGGGTACATGCACTCATCAAGAATTAAAGTAACAAAATAAGAAATGTCGCAGCAGATTAGGTGACTAATAACCACATTAATTAATATTCTGTAATTTCTATAAATCCCCAGACAGGCTGTTATGATGCCTAGAAGTTTTATGAGGGTATTGTGTGGTTCTCTTGTGCCCTCACAAGCTACTGTTGGGGTTTCTTGTATGTATCTTGGCGACCATGCTTAGGTTTCCAGGAGGTACAGCAGTAGAGGATTCTAGTCAATTGTATCTGTATTTATTACTGGACAATGTCTGCTTGGAATCATAGAATCTTCAAGGTGGAAGGAACCTTAGAAATCATACGGCCCAGCCTTTAACTGAAGGTAGGCTCAGCTTGGGCAGTGGCATCAAGGTGAATTTGAATGGTGGTTTTTGGTGGTGGTATTAAAAAAGAAACAAACAACAACAACAAAAAACCCCAACACTTCTCTTGATTGGTTTTGTAGTAGGGAGAAATTTGGGGGAGAGTTGCTTTTTTCCCCCTCTTTCTATTACAACTTGTATTATGTCATAATTTCAGATTTAGAGATGAGTTGGCAAGAAGGGGTTTCACTATGAGGATTGTTTATAATTCTGGATATACCAATAGTGTTAGTATCACTGAGAGATATAAAAGGCAAGTAATACAAACCATAAACCCAGACCATACATAGCAAACAACCATGTAAAATAATGCTCAGTATTTGCCAGTAGCTACTTAGAGCTTGTATTCTAGTGTTTCTGTTGATTCCAGAGTATCAGGTGATTTTGTGTCTGCTTGAATTCCTTTAGTGATGCTAGTTCTGGACCTCAGGGACTTCATTACTGGGTAGTTCTGTATCTCAGTCCTTATGTTGAGCCAGGTTTATGATGTAGCATCCTGCATATATTCACTTTATCAGGAATAGTGCTGGAACAGGTCAATTTCTTTGTCTTCTGGCTAAACTACTCCAGTTACTTAAAATCTTCTATGTCAGGGTATCTAGATCTCTTGCCTGTTGGTTGCCTTATTCTTCCTTAACTGATTTGTTCCTGTGTACTTTCTTAACATGCGTGGTCAGAAACAAATGTGGTCAAGGAATGGTCTGACAGGGCAGAGGAAGGATGTGGAAGGAGAGATGTGTGAATGAACATGAGTACCAGCACAGATGCCGCTACTGCACACATGCTGGTTTTTCTTTTTTTTTTTAAGGTCTTAAGTTCTTTAAATCTAAAGTTCTAAACTTAAATCTTTAGTTCTTAAATCTAAAAGAGTGATGAAAATAAAATGAAATAGCTTACTGAGGATCACACAGCTAGTAAGCAACAAAGCTAGAATTTAAACAGTCTTCCTAATTCTGAACCTGTGTGCTTTTTATTACTACTTAGAGCCAAACAATCTACTACAGATGCAGCTTGGTGGTGGTGTTAGCTGTTCTGGTAGCTGCATTCACCGCTGGCTTTTGAAACTCGGGATCAACTGAAGTCCCTAGATGTAAATATAATCAGTTGGCCAACACAGATCACCTGAAAGAAGGCAGTTTTAGTGTTTTTAAATTTTAATTCTAATTCTGACATTTTTTTGTTTCAAATCCTTCAATGGTTTCTTACTGCTTTAAGATACTTGGCTTAAAAGGCCTTGCAGGATCAGTTCCCTAGCTCCTAGCCCTGTCTCCCCACAGGTTTGCCCTGTTCTCTTCACTCTTGGTCATATGCTGTATTATGTTTTTGGCCATCATGTGCTAATAGGCCATGCTACACTGTCCTAGGCCAACTAGACTATTGGTTGACTCCGATTTTCACTCTTTGTTTTTGGATTCTCATGAATAATTATTACCATCATGGATGTAAAAAAGGAATAGTGGTGGAGGGGTTGCAGCAGTGCTGAGGAAGAACACCATGCTGAACCAAAGTGCAGGTGTTAAGGGAGCTGAACTCCTTGGAGCAACTGGTTGAAGGGAAAGTGTTAAGGTCAGCAGCTGTCAGGTGGTGACATAATGAAGATGTGACATAATGAAGAGCATCATAAAGCTGAGGGCGACAACTGATTGAATGAGAGCATGGAAAAATGGGATTTAAGAACAATCTTAAAATTCCAAGTATTGTGGCTGAGATTAAGGAATTACCTACCCAGCTTGAGATTTCTAGGTAGATAGTTTATCAAGCCTTAAAACTATATCAATATATGCATCTCTACTGAAGGTATTAGATACCTTTGTCTTGTGTTGAGAATTGTGAGAGTGAAAGTTCCCACTTGGGATGGGGTAGGAAGCAACTGTATTCAAATAGTGAAATTGTTTCAAATTAATAACCTATTACCGACTGTGGATACTTTGGAGATACTTTGAAACATGATTATACTAGTTGTGGTTACAGTGAAATGATCATTGGCTTGTTAAGTTGTTGGGGTTTTTTTTTTTTTCAGTGTTCTCTTCAATTATGCAGTCAAATTTTCTGTTGGCACAAGTGGTTTAACTCAAATTTGTGTTATATGGCACTCAGCTTCAAAGCTTACAGAAAGTTGTCCTGTATTTGAGCAAAAGTTAAAGCCTGAGTTAGATTAAGTTAAACCCCATAACAGTTGAAAATAGGTTAATTATAGTTAGAATTTGACCTCTGTTTTCTTATTTTGTTATGGACTGAACCCTAGGGCACTTTAGGATTTTGATAATTATCCACTGTCATGTAGAAGGCATACTTGCTAGTAATCTCTGAATAGAACCTTTCACATTTCAATTTAAGGCAACCTTCTTCAAGGCTCCTTAGGTAAATGTGAATCTGTTTTCTATATGTCATTCAATTCCTTAGGCCATTGGAGTGTACTTACTGCTACTCTACCTACCATCTGTAGGTAACTGTGACATTCTTGGATACAGTGATGTCCTCTACAAGGCCAGCCTCATTTACACCCAGGAAACAGGCATTTTTTCCTTACTCTGTACCCGCTGTACATAGATGTGTATTTGACGGAGTTATGGCCTGCAAAAATTAAATCTGCATACCTCTGTTCAAGAGAAGGAGACCAATAAGCAACCAACGGGGGGGGAAAAAAGGCTGACGGAAGTCAGTGATTGGAGGGAGGATTGGGGTGGTGGTGGTTCTACCCACTGTACAAGATCAGGGTTGTCTACAAAACGTAAGACCCTTGATTATAAATCAATAAAAAATGTTAAAAAAAAACCCCCATAAGACCCTTTTCATCATTTCCCTCATCCACCCTAGTTACTTAAAGAATTACAGATTGCTGTGTGGCCCACCCCTGCCCCATTTCCAATTTAGTTGGTCTGAGATAAGGTCTCAAAATTTCTGTTTCTGGTAAATTCCCAGATGATGCTGATGATGCCTGCTGGTCCAGGTCCTCTTAGAAACTGAGTCATACTCTGATGCTTGGTTTTTGGAAACTGCTAGTTAGGTGCGCATGTAATCCCTTAAGGCAGAAGAAC
This sequence comes from Camelus ferus, assembly GCF_009834535.1. Taxonomy (NCBI): domain Eukaryota; kingdom Metazoa; phylum Chordata; class Mammalia; order Artiodactyla; family Camelidae; genus Camelus; species Camelus ferus. The sequence goes on along the minus strand of NC_045702.1, from coordinate 16,914,855 downwards.
AAGAGTGTGCTAAACGAAGGACATAAAATTTCCCTTTGCCGCAAGTTTTACTTGTATTTTCACATGTGGCTTTTAAAGAATTAAAATGGTTTCTTGAAGAAGTGAAACATATACGGTAGCCTGACCTGTTTGGGTTTACGTTGTTCCTTGCTTCTTTATCTGATTTTTTTTTTCTTTTTATATAGAGCTGCCATGATGGCTAAAGTTAGTGGAAAACAAGAAGCTGCCTCTAGGACTGTAAAATGAGAGCAGTGGTCAGACTTAACCTGCAGAGACAAGTTCATGACCACCTCAGAGTTTAAATCTAAATTGGTGCCTGAATCTACAGGCAGCCTGTCTTTGGTACCGTAATGGATACTTTTCTGGTTGTGCAGTCTAGTTCTACTTTCTTTGTGTACACTTCTCATGTTTGTGTAGATAAAACAGAATAGTAGAACATATTACTGATATTTAGGGCTTGTATGTTACTGGTAGAATATGCTGGTCATGAGTTCTTTGAGTACTTACTGGCTTTAGTCATTTGTAACCCAACTTGTGATTCTTTGTCTCACAGGTATTTCCTACATGGGGTTTGTAAAGAAGGAGATAACTGTCGCTACTCCCACGACCTCTCTGACAGTCCATATGGTGTAGTGTGCAAGTATTTTCAGCGAGGGTACTGTATTTACGGAGACCGTTGCAGGTAAGAATTTGTTTACAAATCAGTTTTGTTCAAGGGTGGATTGGGAGAGGTTGGGAGAAAAAAAAATGAGAGTAAAATATATAATTCCAACAGCTTTGTAGATAGTAGATTTAAAATAGTACTTTGAAAATGCTCCTCGGGGATGTTAGCACACTGACAAATCTCTCACTTGGAGCCAATTACTGAGTTTATAATACAGTCCTATATTTAATTAGGGGCTGAGGTAAACCTAGGGGGAGGGTGTGGTGAAGGTGTGCCTGCAGACTGAGTTGCATATTTGACCTGGGCTGTTTTCAGCTCTTCGCTGTTAGTATGAATTATGGAGGGAAAATGGGATCGTCAGCGTTTGGAACAGTGTATTAGATTACTGGTTGAGAGGGCTTGTCATTCCAGCTAAACTTCCTCAAACCACCTGAGCTCACAGGACTAATTCTGAGCTAAGATTTAGGGAAGATGCTTCAGAAATGTTTCTGGTATGTCTCTCAGAATGTTGGAGAACCGAGAGAGATTAGTAATTAAGTAAGCTCTATCATTGTTCATTGAATTGGTACCATTACCCAGTTAAATTGCAGTTCAGTAGTGGGTTTTGCTAGAAAGTGAATAGAGCTTTTTCTTCCCAGTTTAGAAATTATCTAGGTGTATTAATTATCTACTGATGTTAAACAGATTACTCCGAAATTTTTAACAGCTTAGAAACAATAAACATTTATTATGTCAGAATTTTGGGGGGTCTGGAATCTGGAAGTGGCTTTGCTCAGAGACTCTCAAGAAGAGACTGCTGCCAGGATTTCAGCCAGGGCTGCCATGGGCTGATGTCTGGATGGGAGCTGGAGGATCAGTCCTAGAAGGGCTCACTCACACGTCTGTCGGCGGGAGGCCTTAGTTCCTTGCCTTGTGGACCTTTCCCTGCGGCTGCTTTAGTGTCCTCATACTTGGCAGCTAGCTCTCCCCAGAGTAAGTGATTTAAGAGAGACAGCAAGGATGAAGCCACAATGCCTTTTTGTGATCTAACCTCAGAAGTCACACACTGTCACTTCCACTATTTTCTGTTTATTACAAGCAAGTCACTAAGTCCAGCTCACATTTAAGGGGAAAGAGATTGGGCTCCACCTTTTGGAGGGAGGAGTGTTAGAATTTTGGACATTTTAAACCATCATACTAGGTAAGATATTTTGGCAGTGTCATAGCCAATTTTGGCATCCTATTATGAGAAAAGAATTGTGTCAGCTGTTGGGTTCAATGCTTATAGTTCAAAAGACTAAAATTATTGATGGGGGTGATATTGATGTTTAGTTAGTTATCACATGTCTGTTTTACTAGGAAATTAGTCAGGACTGAAAAAGGAAAAGGTTCTCTCCACGTGACTGTAGGAAGAAGCCCAGAAATGTAACCTTGATACCTGAGTTTAGCGGTCAGTCATTTTGCCTTCTGCTAATTTTTTCACCGCAATATTGCTAGAAAGGAAAAAAAAGGACACAATGACATTATCCTCAAAAACAAAAACTAAAAAACTCAGACATGTCTTTTGTAGTCACTATTAAAGGGAACAAAAGGCGTTTGACATCCATCCTACTGTGAGTGAGCAGTTCTTTGTAGTAGGTTGGTCTATGCAGGTTTTTTAGATGCACTTAACTGTAGAGCAGCTGAGTTCCTTGACTAGGCAGTCCTCTGAGAATCCTTGTAAACTATTGGGAGAGAGGAATTGAATGTGGGCGAGAATGGAGATGAGGCTCTAGGTGCCCGACAGGGAGGAGTGGAGAATACGCTGTATGACAGACTGTGGGAAAGTGTGGTTGGTTAACAGATGAGCCTCTCATTCGGAAGAGATACTTCTCTGATTGGATCCTATAGGTGAAATGAATGGGAAATTAGGATAAGTGGAAGAAATCCCAGCTAAGGCCTAGGATCCACGTGTTAATCAGCTTATTTTTCAGGTAGCTTTGCCAGCCCCAAATGGTATTCCGTGTTCTCCTTGGGAGTAAGTATAGAGCCCATCATCAGCATGACCCTGTATTCAGTGGGCTTCCTTGTGGGAGACAGAAGTGGAAGGCCAGGGAGTAAGGTAGGTGCCCTGTTCTGGTGAGGCTCCGATACTTGGGCAGATGCAGGTCACCTAAAGAACTGCTTTTATCTTTACCTTTCCTTTTTAGTTAAGGATATACAGCTCCCTCTTTGGGGGGAAGACCCTGATTTGAGCTGGGTTCAGAGCTCTTACATAAAATGAAAAGAGGTTGGGAAACCTATATCCTGGTAGTCTGCCTGAAAGGAAAGTTTGGTGCTCATTGTTTGGGACAGGCTGGTGTATCAGGTGATGGTTAAGAGCTTGATTATAGACTAGCTAGAGGAAGAATCTTATGGAGGGGCTTGTTCCAAGACTGCTTGTTTCCTTGTTAAAATTGTGCTTGGGGGCTTAAACCTACCTTCGGTCTTACTAAATTGGGATCTTTTTTATATAACTTGGCCAATGACCAGGGATTTCAAATAATTTAACTCCTAATGAAGGGAATAGTTTATAATGAAAGACGATATCCTAGTTCCAGCAGTTCGGAGAAGCATAGCTGTGTCAGTGTTGCATAACGGGGGCGCTGATGTTTAGTGAAGCTGAGTCTTTGTTGCTCAGGGCATGCTGCAGGAGATCTAGAATCCCTTATCCCCACTGATAAATGCTGCTGAAAATCCCAGTCATTGTTTCGGAGCACCACTTGGGAAAGGAGCAGTGTTGCCTTGGTGACAACTATTGCTGTGGTAGAACTTGTTTCCTTTGGAGGGGTTTTGCTCTGTAGACCTACTGAATCCCGTAAGTTAAAACCTTTAAGGACAGATATCAGACCTTGAAATGATTAGAGGTGGGGAGTTGTAAGCAAGCCAGAAGGAAAAGGGTCTTTTTTGCATAGAGGTAGAAGAAAAATTGATTAAACTTCCTTAGATGGAAACTGATACTGTATCAAAATGTTCTTTACAAGTTATGAAAGAAAAGCACAATATTGGTTTAACTCAGCATTAACTCACCACTTAGCACTTTGACTAAAAGGATCAGCGATTCTGTGATAATCCATTAAAGAATTAATTTAGTAACTATAACAAAAGCACTGTCATAGACTGAATCTAGCAGATGTAAGAATCCTCTTTAGCAGGGTTTGGCAGACTTTCAGCATGAGGCCAAGACTAAATATTTTTGCAGCCATAGGTAATATATAAGCTGACAGATGTAGTTGGGACCAGTGAAACTTTATTTTGGGACACTGAAATTTTAATTTCATTTAATTTTTGTATCATAAAGTTATCTTTTTTTAACCATGTAAACATGTCAAAATCAACTATACTTCAATAAAAAATAAATAATGCCCCAAACTATTCCTGGCTCTGGTTGGATTTGGTCTGAGGGCCATAGCTGGCCAATCCCCACTCTTAAGGATCTCTGTGCTTCACTGAACCATTATGTTTTAGTAAACACCTTTCAGAAAGGGAGTCTTGCTTTTTCTTTAGTCTTTGTCTTTCTTGCCTCATTCTTTCTTATTTGTACTCTGGCTTTCCTTGCACCTCCTCACAGATTATTACCTCGGAAGCATATTTTATGTTGATCTATTCTACACTAAGGGAATAGGCAGATTTGAGAATATAATCCCTTGGATTAAAATTATTTCTTTTTACTTGACATAAATTCCTTTTCTAGAGGAACTCTTAATTTAAAAATTTAATTTTTAAAAATAGATTCTCGTTTGATAGCAGGGACCTTGTTTTTCATATTTGACTCCTCAGGAAGAGGTACAGGTCTTAATGCGTGGTAGGTGTTCATTACTGGGTGTTGATTAAAAAAAAATTAACTGTGAGTATGTTTACCTCAAATTTTAGTCTGTTCTTAAAACAGATTCTTTTATGACCATAGAAAACTGTAGACTGTTTGGAAGCAAGAAAATTTCATTTATTTACAGATGTGGACTTTTTTTGCTAATATTCTATACTTTCAAAATTTTTATTATACCTTGTTGGTTCCTTAATAAATTTACCTTCAAACCAAAATGCACTCCTCTCAAAAACTTCATGGTATTTGCAATTTGATAGATGGTGGTCAGCATTCTAGTCCTGTCTGTTAAGTAGTTTGAGTCATTTACCCTGAAATCCTTAAAATGAATATTGCACAGGAGAAAGAACTGAAACATGAGTGTCATATCTCTTTCTTAGATTCTTTATGCATCTTGACATTTGGTTTTTATTTAATCCTTTAAAACTTTCCCAAATCCCTGAAGGCCTTCTATATTGGTAAAACTGGCATTTTAAAGTCAAGCCCAGGTTCTTTTCTAACTTAGACTGTGAAAATAATTAAAATATTTTTTCTGAAATTTTCTTTCAAATCAGAGAATAACTAAATCTGAAAATTGAGGATCTGGGGCTAGATTTCTAAGGTTCCCCAAGACTCTAAAACAAACTTGAGAGCAACGTTGTTCAATAGAACTTTGTGCGATATAATATATATGTAATATTATATTCTCTATCTGCTACCCAAAAAGTAACCGCTAGCTACATGTGGTGCTGAACACGTGGAAGTGTAGCTAGTGCAAGGACCATGGAGGTGAGTTTTAAAGTCTAAGCATACATGGTCCGATACAGCCAGTGGCCGCCCTGTCGTAGGGCGGCTCTAGAGTCGAGGGCAGACTTAAGAGCACTTACACATCATCTCTAAAAGGGAAGAATACTTTCTCACAGTTTTTTGACGATGAAATGAGGTGGTACAAGAGCATATTCATGATCTTCAGCAGCTTGTGGGATTCCGGTCTGTGGAATAAAATGCACTGGGTTTTTGTAGCTGATTGCAGGACCCTCCAATTACTTGCACTGCATAGCAAAGTAGGTTACCAAATGCTTGAGTAGGAATATGAAGGTTTAAGATAATATGACATAATGTTAAAGACCAGCTCAGCAAATGTTTTAGCCATAAGCTAAAGGACAGCCTTCAGTTAGCTTTTACTTCTTTTTTAGATGTAAACACAGACACCTATCACACAGATGACCCATGGCTAGTATTGCCCAATTAATTGATTAATTGCAAGAACTGCTAGTTACATACTGTACCTTATAATGCAGTTTATGTACTAACATACATCATTAATTTTTTGTATCTGAATAAATCTCAGCATAAAAAGCTCAAATTGAGGGTTTTCTCAGGCAGCAAGTTACTTCTTGAAGAGAATTAGCTTTTTTATATGGAGGTATGGGTTCAATGATAGTTTTACAGATGAAAAGGAATCAGGAAATGCATAGGGTAAGTAAGCATTTAGAAAAGAAGTAATTGGGTGAATGAATGGATATAGGAAAAGAAATTATATATTGTATATTTAGCAGATACTTTCCCTCCCTTTTAATATTGCGAACATTTTAATTTATGTGTTGGTAAAATGTTCCACGTTTTCACTCGTTGAATTGGAGTGTCAGCCTTGCTTTGGTTTATCAGTTGGTCAGTTTTGGCAGTAGTCTCTAGCAGAGTTGCTCTGGAAACAGTAGATGGTCAGCTATCTGAAACTCCTGATTAGAGTGGAATTTGAAGGATAATAGGTGGTCTACGGCAGGGCTGGGCAAACCATGGCCTGTAGGGCAAGGCTGACCGAAGGCTGTTTTCGTAAAGTTTTATTGGAGCACAGCCAAGCATAGTAACTTAGATAATGCCCACAGCTGCTTTGGAACTGCCTCTGCAGAGCTGAATAGTTGTGGCATGGCAGTATGGCCTGCGAAGCTGTATGTAGTTTACCCTTAAAAGTGAACTGCCCCTGGTCTATGGCCTTGCTACTCAAAGTGTGGTCCCTGGACCAGCAGTATTAGCATCGTGCAGGGGCTTGTTAGCCATTTAAAATTAGGGGCTGCATTCCAGGCTTAGAAATTAGGTACCTGCCTTTTAGCAATTTCCCACATGATTCATATGCACAGTAGTTTGGAAAGAACCCAAGGACAGGATCGAGGAATATATATTCCATCTAGGGGCTTCTGATTAGACAGTGACTGCTGACTTTTTTTTTTTAACTGTTTTTTTCTTTAAGATATGAACATAGCAAGCCATTGAAACAGGAAGAAGCAACTGCTACAGATCTAACTGCAAAATCATCTCTTGCTGCTTCTTCAAGTCTCTCATCAGTAGTTGGACCGGTTGTTGAAATGAATATAGGCGAATCTGAGTCAAGAAATTCAAACTTTGCAACTGTAGGAGCAGGTTCAGAAGACTGGGTGAACGCCATTGAGTTTGTTCCTGGGCAGCCCTACTGTGGCCGTAGTGAGTATTTTGAAGAATGAAAACAAGTTAGAAGGCTAGACAGTAGTCCATCAATTAGCTGAGTTTTCACAACCTTCCTGCTTCTAATCTTCATATTTATGGCCTAATTTTAATATTCTTACATTGAATTCCCTAAGACTTACAGAGGGAATTAAAGAAACTTTTTGAATCCCAATAGTAATGAGTTTAGAATATTTTGAAAAACTGAAGCCTTTCTCCTTTAATCAGTGCAGTTCCACCAAGAAGTACATAAAAATTCTTTTTTAAAAAACAAAACAAAAACAAGCCTAATTTCGGGAAATGTCAGCATTAGAAAAGATTGATTTCTTTCAAGAGTAAGGGAATTAGTTCAATAGACTATTTTAGACTGTTTTGGAGTTTAATTGAAGGTCTTTTTATTTTTTTTTAATTTTATTGAGTTATAGTCAGTGTACAATGTTGTCAGTTTCCAGTGCAGAGCACAATTTTTCAGTCATACATGAACATACATATATTCATTGTCACATTCTTTTTCACCGTGAGCTACCACAAGGTCTTTTTAATTTTTTTCTTTTCAGTTAGGTTCTAAGTTATCCCTACAGTACGTATATCTGCCTTAGCCACTTTGGACCTTTACCACCCTCTTAAACATTTTCAGCTGCCCCTTCCTGCACTGAAGCACCCCTGCAGGGCTCAGTGACCAAGGAAGAGTCAGAGAAAGAGCAGACTGCAGTGGAAACGAAGAAACAGCTCTGCCCCTATGCTGCGGTGGGAGAGTGCCGGTACGGGGAGAACTGTGTGTATCTGCACGGAGATTCGTGTGACATGTGTGGGCTGCAGGTCCTCCATCCAGTGGATGCTGCCCAGAGATCACAACATATAAAAGTAAGTCTTAAGGATGTTATTATGTTGAGAAGTGTGAGAACTGTGTTTTCCCTTTCACAACAGTGTTGCTTCATTTCAGAGAAACATTTGATGAATTGAGTGGTTGTCAGTAAGTAGGAATATGTTCCTCCCTGGGCTTCTTGAATGCTTTACCAAGAAATCCTGCTTGTAGAACCTCAGGCTATAGGCGTTCCCCCCCCACCCCTTAAAAAATAACAGCTTTTCTGAGATTCACATTCCATACAATTTACTTTTCTAAAACTCATGTTTCATTGTTTTTAATATATTTACAGTGTCGTGCAACCATTACCGTCATTCTCTCTAATTTTAGGGCATTTTCATTCCCCCCAAAAAGAAACCTCATACTCATTAGCTCCATTTCTCTCCATACTACCCTTCTTCCGGCTCCTGGCAATAACTAATTTTCTTTCTGTCTCTATGGACTTGCCTGTTCTGGACATTTCATATGAATAGAATCATATGTGGCCTTTTGTGACTGGCTAAAATATTAGCATATTGTTTTTAGGGTTCATTCATGTTAGTGTGTGTCAGTACTTCATTCCTTTTTATGGCTGAATAATCCACTGGGGCGCTTCATCACGTTTTGTTTTTCCATTTAAATTTCACCTTTTGGCTATTGTGAGTAATGCCATGAACATTCATGTATACATTTTTGTAGATTTTTATTTTAATTACCTTGGTAGAGTTGCTGGGTCGTATGGTAACTCTATGCTTAATATTTTGAGTAACTGTCAAACTTTTTCCACAGTGACTGCACCATTTTACATTTTCAACAGCAATGGATGAGGGTTTCAAGCTAAGTTTTTTTTTTTTTTTGGTGAGGAGGGAGGTAATTAGGTTTGTTTTATTTATTTTTTACTTTGTAAAAATTGAAGTATAGTCAGTTAACAATGTTGTGTCATGTTTATTTTTAATGGGGATACTGGGGATTGAACTCAGGACCTTGTGCATATTAAGCACACACTGTTAACCACTGAGCTCCACCCCCCTCCCCTCCAGGCTATGATTTTTAAGCTCATTTGCAGCATGAATTTTTTGTTGAGAAGGCATTGTGTTACAAACCTTAATATTTATTGGAACAAATTTTGCTTCTAATCATCATCTCTGTTTAATAAAAATTAATTTGATCATTGGAGGAGTGAAGCACGGTGTAAGGTGGTTTGAATCCTACCTTCACAGCTAATTGGCTCTGAATTTAAGTAGATTAAATCAAGTTTAGGAAGAAGATAGAAATATGTAATATTGTGGTTATGTGAAACCGGGGTGACTTTTCTGTTGCCTTTTTTTTTTGCATGTCCTACAATTAGAATTCTCTTATAGATTAAAATATGTGTAATATAATGTTATGTCAACTATACCTCATTTAAAATAAGAAATATGTGATGTCTGCACAAAAACTTGTATATGAATGTTTATGGCATTATTCATAATAGCCCTAAAGTGTAAACAACGGAAATGTCCATCACCTGATGAACGGATAAACAAACTGATCTGTCCATACAGTAGAATATTCCTCAATAATAAAAGGAAATGAAATACTCGTATCTTGTACAACATAGAGACTTTGAAAATGTACTAAGTGAACAAAACCAGTCACAAAGGACCACATATTTATATGAAATGTCCAAAATAAGCGTATCTGCAGACTCGGAGTTGCTTAGGACTTGGGGGCGTCTAAGGGAAAGTGAGTGTCCACTATGGCTTTGGGGTAATAAAACTGTCCTAACACTGATTGTGGTGATGGTCGCACAGCTCTGCGCATTCCAAAAAACATTCACTTGTATACTTTAAATGAATGCATTATATGGTGTGTAAATTATATCTCAATAAATCTGCTTGATTTTGAATGTGAAACTTACATGCCTGCCACATAATTGTCACGTAATAAATGTTAGTTTCTTTCACCCTTATTTTCTGACAGGCGTAAGGATTAGAGCCTTAATCCTAATTACAGTTTTCCATCTAGAAACCACTAAATCAGCAAACTTAGTATAAGAAACTGTTGTAATGTGGATAACAGCAGGGGATGAGTTGCAGGATAGAGAAAATTGGGTAATTTTTTAGTCCTTGTAGTTTGACTTTGTAGTAACATAAGGTCCCAAAATATCAGTGTACCTGTACTCACCTATGAACAAAGCAAATTTTAATGTCACCTTGGGAACATTGTTTTTTTCAATAGACTTTATTTGATCCTCTGAATGGGAGTCCTTGACTCTCGTTGCGGTCTGTCATCATCCCACGACTTGATTGCACTTCTCTCCCCACTTTTTCTAGTCGTGCATTGAGGCCCATGAGAAGGACATGGAGCTCTCATTCGCTGTCCAGCGCAGTAAGGACATGGTGTGCGGGATCTGCATGGAGGTGGTCTACGAGAAAGCCAACCCCAGCGAGCGCCGCTTTGGGATTCTCTCCAACTGCAGTCACACCTACTGTCTCAAGTGTATTCGCAAGTGGAGGAGTGCTAAGCAATTTGAGAGCAAGATCATAAAGTGAGACTCCTCCCCAATCTCCGTTTGTGCTTTCTGTTTTGGGGAAGAATTTAGTATCTTGTGCCAACTTTCAACCAGATGGACCGCATTTAAATGCATGCATTTTATCTTGAAACTGGGGTATTCTTCTAATTGGGATTTCTTTGTATTTCAGCCAGCTTCTAGATTAGGTGGTATATCTTTTATTTGAATGAGGAAACCCTATGTATCAGTAGAAATCTTCGTGCTTTTTTCTGAGAAGATTGTGTTTAATGGATTAGCCAGTTTAGGCTCAGAGAGCAAACTTACCTAGCTCTGAATGTATGTTTCCTGACGTTTTACATCTTCCACTTTCCTATTCCATCCATTAAGCTAGCCAATAATCCACCATCCTTTAAAGATTGTTCTCATTACTGAACAAAAACTACATAATCTAAACAGAGCGAAGTTACAAGAAATAAATTTATTTCAACGAAAGAAAAAGGAGTCTGTGTGAAATGTCTTCTTTTTTGTTTCTGTTAACGAAGTTACTTTTTTTTTAATGACTGGCTAGCCATTGAATTGATAAAGGAGTTTGCCTTGCCTCAAAAGGAATGGTCAGTTGTGTGACAGTGTGTGGAACCCTTTCAGGAAATGCCCATTTGCCTTTCAGTTAAGTCTTTAAGTCTGGAGGTGACACACCAGGGTGTGTCCTTGAAGGAGAGTGGGCCTGTAAAGGGAAATTTGCATTGCAGCCTGTTCATTGTTTCCCAGGTCCTGCCCAGAATGCCGGATCACATCTAACTTTGTCATTCCAAGTGAGTACTGGGTGGAGGAGAAAGAAGAGAAGCAGAAACTCATTCAGAAATACAAGGAGGCAATGAGGTATGAGCACTGCAGCCTTTTCTCAAGCTAAGCGCCCACCTAGCTTGGGTTCACTTTGAACAGAACAGTGCTGCGTTACATACTCCTACCTCCTTCCTACCCTTTCTTTGACTTCCTGGTACAGTTTATTCTGTCACCCCTGGTAACACTTACCCAGTGTGTGTCTTGCTATAACACAGTCCTTGGGGTGCATGCCAAGGGGCTGTGTTATAATGGAGTCTGTGCTCTGCTAGCTGAAGCCCCAGGAATGGGCTTCTCCCCCACTCTGAGTCCATGGTACAGTCGTCCTATATTCTTGTGTGGGGGCTTTCTCGAAGGGTGTCTCTCTGCTGGACCTGCGGTGCCAGAGCTATTAAACAGCTAGGCTTGAACAGCTTGTTTCTGGTCAGTGTTTCACACAGTAGCACACATATGTGTCAGAACACACCATGGGGAGGGGCTGTAAACATGCTGGTTTTCTCCCTTCCTGTTAGAAGAAACCCTGGGTGATAGTCAGATTCAGACCTGAAATCCACTGTGAATAAGGGTTGCGATATTTTCCTTTCCAGCAACAAGGCGTGCAGGTATTTTGATGAAGGCCGTGGGAGCTGCCCATTTGGAGGGAACTGTTTTTACAAGCATGCGTACCCTGATGGCCGTAGAGAGGAGCCACAGAGACAGAAAGTGGGAACATCAAGCAGATACCGGGTAACTCTCACTGTTTTTTTAAAGGAGGGGAAATACCACGCTCTCAGCCGAGTCCCACACAGACTAGGGTAGGGGCAGGAGAAGACCAACAGTCAGGTCTGGGAGCGAGCAGGACGAGAGTGTTGGAGGAAACCAGCCTCAGCAAACTGGGAGGGAAGTGAGAGGAGAACACTAGAATGCTTAAAGCCCTAGACTAAGCTGTGCCTCCAGTAACCGGAGGGGAGGAGCTGGTAAAGTCGGAACCCTAAATGAGAAGTCTGGTTCGTCATGCCCTCTGGTGTGCTGGACGTTTTGCCTTAGAAACCACACAATAGAAGATGCTACTCGGCAGTGCCATCCCTATCATGGCCTTGTTTTTTACAGGCCCAACGAAGGAACCACTTCTGGGAGCTCATTGAGGAAAGAGAGAACGGCAACCCCTTTGACAACGACGAAGAGGAGGTTGTCACCTTTGAGCTGGGCGAGATGTTGCTTATGCTCTTGGCTGCAGGTGGGGACGACGACCTGACAGACTCTGAAGACGAGTGGGACTTGTTTCATGATGAGCTGGAAGATTTTTATGACTTGGACCTATAGCAGCTTAGCGTGGCGTGTGAACTGGCCTGCTGAGCCTCAGACAGCAGCTGTCCCCTGTGGTGGTGTGGTGGTGCCCGGGGTCCTCTCCCAGGCAGGCCTGTCAACTCCAGGTGCTGTCCTAATCATTTTCACCCAGGGCCTGTCTTCTCAACCCCTCATCTTTCCCCAAGGCGTGTGTTTTCTCTGTTTAAAGAAGCTACAAAAATAAATCTTAAAGTTAGTTTTTTTGTAACATGAATTTAACTGTCAGACAGTTAGTGTAGGTTTGTTGCGTCATCTGTTTGCAGCCAGATTCACACAGTTCGCGGGTAGTGTTTCTGGACTTCCCACCCTATTTTGAGGACCCCCGGTTCAAAAGTAACAGCATTGGCCCTGCTTTGGGTCCAGGAATAGGGGTGGTGGGTGTAGGACCTGAACTGTGGCAAGTCACCTTCTGCTGTAGACTTAGGAGGTGGGTACTTGAGGTTTCTGGTGAAATCTGCACATCTCTGTTTTTATGTCTGTTCTCCGCTATGTAATCCCCACCCTGTGCACTTGTTCCATGGCTTTGGTCTCTTGTTTAATTGCACACGATACTACTGGGTAACCAGAACCAGGTGCGACTGTGTTGAGATTTTTTTCCATGTTTAGCATGTTAGGAAAATTGTGAAAGAACACATATGAAAGATAGAGTGACATAAAATAAATCCAGAATTGGAAGTTGACTCCCAAGGGCTGATAGACTTGATACGTGTGAGTGTGTAACAAGCTTCTCATCCCTGCATAGATGCAGTGTTTGTAGCCTTAGTGGAAAAACCTGGTTTAGTGACTTCAGCCTTGTGTGGCAAGTAGATCTTAAAAGGACAAAGCAGTATGTTGGTAGCTGTTAATAGAGCAGTACTAGCTCTGTCTGTCTATATAAATACAGAGAAACGGGCTTGGCCGTAGTCATTAAACTACCTGGTTATCCCATATATTAACACAAACTGGGTCTTGGATACACAGTTGTATTTAACGTTTTATGATCTCCTAGCCTTTCCAATCCAGGCACTTTTTGATAAACCTTTGTCCTCATTTGAGAGTTTTGTTGTTGGGTGTTTGTGTTGTCTTTGTGGGTATTTGCCTCATTCCATCCCTGAGCCCTGCAGCTGGACAGATTCAGAACTATGTCCTACGGCGTTTCTTAGAGTCGTTGGTTTGTGTAATAAGTCACAGTTTTCCATTTTAGGGGAAGGTGTGGTAATCCACGAGCCAAGCTGAAGTTAAATTATTAGAAGAAATCCCTGATGGGACATTTTAGCTTTGTGTTTTGTTGCTCTTATTTCCTGAAAATAACCTTGGGGTGCTCCTGGTTGGTCCACCTGCTGCTTTGATTCCTTGGGTCCCACCCATTCTTTCACTTCAAGAAAAAACAAGTAATTGTTGCAGAAGTCTGTGTATTTTGCAGCTGCCCTTTTGTAAGAAGCACTTTTCCCAAATAAAACAATTTTTAAAACCCATAAATTGGCTTTCTGTTTTGTGTAATGAACTATTTTGAAATGTGCTGATGTCGAAGCATAGTATTTCTTTCATTGCCTCCTGAATCAGTTCATCAGCTAGTCAAATTTCTGTGCATATAGGTTCATTGAGAAAAGCCAACACCTTCCCAAAGACTCTAGCCTGCTGAGAGATGTTTGAGAGATGAGGGAAAACTTACCAACTGGGATCAGCAAATTACTGTGTATTTTAAAATTTACAAGACTAACCCTTAGGCCTCCTTCATTGGCCCAAGGCACTGCCGGTTTCTGCTGCCACGCGCTTGTATTTGAACCAGATTCCTACCAGCAAATAACAGGTAGGTCACGACATGCTGTGTTTTGAAAGGGTATTTTTCTTCCTAATTACTCTATTACATAAGTTCTTCATTAATAAAATAAAAACCCTTCCATCACCCCTATGGAAGACCTTCAGTAACCTTTTTGCAGTGGTTATTTGTAAAATAATGTCTAAAATTAAGAATTTATAGTTTTAATATCTGAATTAAGAATTGATGCTATTGAAAATGTTTCCTCACCTAGGATTGTGTGTGTTGTGACTGGTTATTGTCATGGCTGAAGGTCCACTGAGGAGTCTGGGAGTTTCTATAAACTCCCCACCAGTGGATCTTCAGTTGAAGCTGCTCCCTTCCATCAGCACCCAAAGTTCACCTTCAGCTGCTCCAGATCAGGCCATGCTGGGGACCACACGTACCCCCGAGGGATGCTGGGGAGCCTCAGAGGTGAGGAAGAAGTTTTGGGGATCTGAGTGGGGGAGAGAGACTAAAGTCTCTGCTTTTTGGTGTCCAGAGAGCAGGAGGAGGCTCATAGTTGCTGCCACATTGGCATGTCTGAGTCTGGTGGGGAGAGTGGTCTAGGCATGGCTCCGCTGGTGTAACAGCTTACTTCTGGAGTTTAGGTAGTTTGGTGTTTGGATCAGTTTTCTTTGTGTCTTGGACAAGGCAGTGGAAGCTCATGTATCAGTCCTCGCTGTGTGCGGCCGCCCTGGAACTGCCTGTGTCGAGAGGGAGCTTGTTCAGTGTGATTGGGGAACCATCGTGGCAGGTGAACTGCTTTCTGATTTGTGCAAAAACTACAATCTCAACATCTTTCCTGCCACCACACAAAATAGGTGATGTTTTCCTCTGTGACTAACTCCTGTGGGCGTACACAGATTCTTATTTTCAAAAAAGGTTGGTGGGGAAGGCTAAAGCAAACACTGCGGAAGATTTCGGGGAGGGAGGGGGTATGAGACTGATAAAGGTATCTGTAGCAGCATTTGAATTTCCAAGTTTGCTTTCTGGGTGTATAGGGGGACAGGTGCAAAGCCCATCTAACTTTCGCGGGCCGCTGGAACGTGAGCGGAAGTGACATGTATGATTCCCAGATGAAAGTTTTAAGAGCCAATCTGTGGTTTTCCTCATTCTCCCTTTTTCTATGGCAATGGATAATTTCTGAGAAGGTGGCTATTCACCAACATGGGTCACAGTGTGAGGAGGGGGTGGGAGCAGAGCCCTCACCCAACCTCCGAGGGGGACACAGTGCGAGCTCTGGGGGGAAAGCCACTGAAATTTTGGTTATTTGTGTTACACTGTAGCATCCTGTCCTGTGTTGAAATCATCGTTTAACTGTTATTTTACCCGCCCCCCCCCCAACTCTAAGTTAGACTAAGGAATGGACATTTTAAGTTGCGTGCATGATGGTCTGTTTGTCACTAATTTGCCTGACTGCTGGTTATTAAACCTCTGCGATTAACTCCTGTGGACGTACACAGATTCTTATTTTCAAAAAAGGTTGGTGGGAAAGGCTAAAGCAAACACTGCGGAAGATTTCAGGGAGGGAGGGGGTATGATACTGATAAAGGTATCTGTAGCAGCATTTGAATTTCCACGTTTGCTTTCTGGCTGTGAGGTAAAGATGCTTTCTTGTGGTCTTGAAATAAGTTCCAACTGCAAATGAGCATATGAAAGTGTGGACTCTGCATTAAGAAGTAAGGGGATACATCAAGGATACTGTTTAAAGGACCACAAACAAAGCATCTTTACCTCACTAGTGTTTAGTAACCAGCAGTCCGGCAAATTAGTGGCCAATAGACCATCATGCATGCAACTTAAAATGTCCATTCCTTAGTCTAACTTAGACTTTGTGGGGTGGGGGGTGGGGGGTGTGCGGTAATTAAGTTTTTTTTTTTTAAGGTAGGTACTAGGGATTGAACCCAGGACTTCATGCATACTAAGCATGTACCATTGAGCTGTACCTTCTCCCCGGGCTAGTCCTTTCAAAGGAGAGTCTTCACTGGCTGGCTGGTTGCAGAAGAGGCCTCAGATGCATACCACAGCCCTGCCTGACACCCAGATTTCAGCCCAGTGAGACTCCGAGCAGATACTCCCCTTGAGCTGGACCTGCACTTCTGTCCTACAGAAACATGCATTGTTTGAAAGCCACTAAGTTTGTAGTAATTTGTTATGCAGTAATAGAAAACTCATATGTCCAGGAATAACACTTGGGTTTTTATCTTTTTAGTTACAGCATTTATAGTTTCCTTCCTGTGTACACAGATACTTTTGTGTGTGTCATGGAATTGTACTTTTTCTTTAATCTTACTGTGTTGGTGAGCATTTTTCACCCTGTTAATTTTACCACACCTTTAAAAGCTGTGCAGAATTTATTTAACAGTCTCCTAATGTTGAAGATTATTCTCAGGTCATTGTTATTAGCAGTACCGTCACACAATCCAAGAATTCCTGAGCCTAAGTACCTAGAAGTAGTCTTCTGGTATTTAAAAAAATCTTTGCATGTAGTTCCCCTACTGTATAGTACAGGGAACTATGTTCAATATCCTGTAATAACCTATAATGGAAAAGAATCTGAAAGAGAATACATACGTGTATAACTGAATCACTTTGCTGTATACCTGAAACTAACACAACCATGTAAATCAACTATACTTCAATAAAAAAAGAAAATTTAAGTTTATGCTCTTAGCTGTGATGCAAAAATACCATAAAGAAGCCACTTCAACCAAAACAACAACAAAAAAACCTTTGCTTGTTTCCAGCTACCAACTAATTCTCCCCTACTTTCTCATCGTGAGAGTTCCTGAACAAGGGATCTCTACGAATGGTTTTAAGATAATCACCATTTATTGAGTGCATGCCCGGCACATTCATTTCTCATTTCATCCTTAGAGCAATCTGCGGTGTCTCTGTTTTACAATGAAGGAAACTGAAACTTAGGTTAAGCCATTTGCCTGTGGTTTCACAGTTGATAAGCTGGGGAGCAGACTTCAAACTCAAGACCTTCCGATTATGTTCCTGAGTCTCCTGACACCGGGCTGTGGTGAAGGAAAGCGCAGCGTTTATTGCAGGGCGCCAAGCAAGGAGTCCAGGAGCTGGTGCTCGGAAGGCCCTAACTCGCTCTCTGGGCTCAGACCTAGTCTGCGCCGACAGGGCTGAGCGTCCCAAGAAGGTCAGAATTGCCGGTCAGTACGGGCCTTTATGGTGCCTCCCTGAGGAAAGTGGTGAAGAAAATTGAAACCAGCCAGCAGCCAAGTACACTTGCTCCTTCTGGGGCAAAACCAAGATGAAGAGATGAACCGTGGGCATCTGGCACCTTGGCTTCTGCATGAAAACGGTAGCTGGTGGTTCTGGGACCACTTCTGCAGCCTGCAGTGAAGTCTGCCATCAGAGGACAGGAGGTACTGAAGGACCCGTAGAAGTGCCACCATTTGAAAGGTTGCTAGCCTCTAATAAATGGGTTGATTTATGTCACAACAACAAAAGGCCTGAGCTCCCCAAGGCTTTCAGGGAAATATTTTTAAAGACAGGGTGAAGGAGGGGGCAGTGGGGTGCATGATCAGCTTGTGGACATTCTTCTGATTGGTCGGTGGTGAGGTCATCAGGAGTCAACAGCCACCTTCTGGCTGGAACCAGTCTGGGGTCTCCGCGCTTGTGGGCAGCGTTCAGTTAACTTCTTCCACCTGGTGGGGGTTTCACTTCTGCAAAATAGCTCAAAGGATGTGGCTTAGAATTGAATGTCCATGACTTTGTTTAATGGCTAAACTATTATTTTGCCTTGTTTGATTGTTTTCCTTTCTGCGTTTTCTCACTTAGATTAAAATTACTCTTTGGAACTTGTGGGAAGGCCTAGGAACCTAAGGTTTTTCTCCATACAAGAGGCAGGTGGAGGACGTGGTGGGAGTGTATTCCGGGAAGGCCCCATAGGGTCCTGCTCGGTTATGATGAGAAGCCAGACTCAAGTGGACTCTGCCACGCTCGGTGGACTTGCCTCATGATTTTGTTGAAAGTACACTGACAAATGTCACCAGGGACACTCCCGCCAAATTCAGGACTTGCAGGGACCTTTTCTCTGTGCCCTTGGCTTCTCGCGGCGATTGGTGGGGTTGTTCACCATTTTTCCCCATCCTTAATACTTTATGCCAGTGTTTCTCAAACCATTTATGGTAAAGGACTAGTTGTCTTTTTAAAAAAATTCCAATTCGCCATGGGCCAGAACTTTTGTGAAAGACGATAAAAATGAATTGTTAGAAAAAATGGGATGAAAAACATCCTTCGAAGTACAGTCTCAAAGCTGTTATGATTGGTTTCAATAGACATAAAATTGGATGTTATGGCAATGCCAAACTGATAGAAACGTTTCTAAAGGCTCTAGTTTCTGTACTTCCTTGGCCTCAGGGCCAGAGGTAGTGTGCGGACCACTCCTCAGCGGCCTTGGTTGACGCTGTCTTAGTTCCGATTTTTCCTGACTTGGCACCTTCTTTCTCCTGCCCCTAATTATGGGCATTCCTTAAGGCTGTCCTTTTTCCATCCTTATCCACCCCTACTTAAAATTTGAAGCTGCTTCCATGTATATGTCACAGGGCTTGGCATACAAAGCTCATTATGACACAGCCCTTGCCCTACAGGAAGTTACAGTTGGTGGAGGAGCTCCAGGCAGAAACCCAAATAGCTGCAATGGTGAAAGAAATGGTTTCCACCTTTCTCAGTCCCGGCCTTTTACCATGTACTAGTCCGGTATCTCTGACTATTTGCTGTGTATCTACTCTGGTGCATTTTTCCCCCTTTAACGAAGGCACTGGGGATTGAACCCAGGATCACATGCACGCCCAGCACACGCTCTACCACTGAGCTATGCCCTCGACCCTTAAGTGGTACATTAAAAATAAAAAAAAATTTTTTTTGTGTATGTGTCTACTCTGGGAC
The DNA here is from genome assembly GCF_009834535.1 of Camelus ferus. NCBI lineage: Eukaryota > Metazoa > Chordata > Mammalia > Artiodactyla > Camelidae > Camelus > Camelus ferus. The sequence goes on along the minus strand of NC_045702.1, from coordinate 16,895,719 downwards.
ACCCCATGCTGACCTCCCCTCAGTTTCTAAAATTGAGAACCATTCTTTCCTCAGATCTGACCCACCCCCTTGGCTTCCTGTATTTCAACAGCATCATGTGATTTCCCTTTCTCAGAATCCATGGGGGCTTTCCTGTCTGTAGGAGTAGCATCAACTCCACCAGCCTCTTTATTCTGGGCTCTTCACAATGACTCCCTTGTCCCCATGACATTCCCTTCTTTCTCATCCCTGAAGCCTCGGCTTGCTCCTGCCTCCTTGCTGTCTCCTACAGCCCCTCTGCCACCCTGTCCAGCCCTTGCCGTCACAGGGCTCATTGTGGTCCTGAATCCTCCAAGCTCTCCCCAATCACTCAGCCAGCCTTGGCACCTTTCCCTTCCCCTGAACGGCTGTGTTACTCTTCTCACCTGTTCTGGCCACTAATCTTGCAACGTTACCTCACTCTGAATGGGTAAACTTGGTCCCTGCTAAGCATGGGGATCTTTTAGGTCAGGAAAACGAACTCTTCTTGATACTTAACTCCTTTACCTCCTAGGGCAAAGTAGACAGTAATGCTTAAATTGAGCTCATGGTAAACATCCTATATTTGCAAAAACTTCAAGAAAGCAGGGGGCTGCTTTGGCATTTCCGCTTCTGCTTTAAATCTCTGTGGTCACTGGCCATTCAGGCGTTGGGTGCTGGAGCTTGGAGAGCTGATAGGAACGACAGATGGGTTATAGTCTGCGATACCCAGGTGTCAGTCTGTGGATTGGTTGATGAGAATCTCCTTGTGCTTTGAAGAGATTTCTCACAAGTACAAGCATGGATCCTGGTCCAGACCTACGGAAGCAGAGGTCCAGGGTGGGGACCTGGGAAGCTGTACATCACAGCCAGGATGCAGACACATTCTCTAGTCCAGCCTTATTCCATTTGAGAATACTGAAGCCCCTCAAGTGGAGATGACATGCCGGGTTCACACTGAGAACGGCCAGGGCAGGATTTAAGCCCCCTTGCGGGGCTCCCTGAGTAATCACTACATCCCTGAGCGTGTCAAAATGTTATGGAAAGGAAATGTAGAGAAAAAAGGCAGAACATGTACAAGATCGTGTTGGGAGAGTCATTCTGCAGGGGATCCCAAGTGATTTTAATAGTCTCACATTTTCCTGTAATTTAAATTTTTTTCTTCAGTGTGCAACACCAGACAACATCTATTAAAAATGCTACAGCAGGGGAGGGTATAGCTCAGTGGTGGAGTGTGTGCTTAGCATGCATAAGGTCCTGGGTTCAATCCGCAGTACCTCCATTAAAATAAATAAATAAACCTAATTACCTCCCCTCCCCCCCAAAAAGACAAAAATATTTTAAAATTTGCATTCTTTTTTATTGAAGTATAGTCAGTTTACAATGTTGTGTCAATTTCTGGTGTTCAAGCATAATGTTTCAGGCATACATATATATATTCATTTTCATAGTCTTGTTTATTATAGGTTACTACAAGATATTGAATATAGTTCTCTGTGCTATACAGTAGAAACTTGTTGAAAAACAAACAAAAATTTTAAATGCTACAGTGGCAAAATATCAGCTTTTCAGAAGTCAGTGTTCCTAACTTTTTTTTTTTTTCCAAATGACAAATTCCTTTCTCAGTTGTTTCTGAGTAATATATAATCTTAGTAATTCATTTAGGGACTTAAAAAATTGCTTCAGTGTTTTTGTATGGTATATAATGGATACAGTTAAAAAGAAATACTATGGCAGATAAATTGTTACAGATTGTATTATAAAATTTATTTAAAAGGCAATTTTTTTGCTCCTTTAGCCCTTTTGAGCCCATTTAAAACCACTTTTTAACAGCTTTAGTGAGATATAACTTTACATACCACACAATTTACACATTTAAAGTATATGGTTCAATGGGTTTGGTATAATTACTAATTTTTTTAAAATTGTGGTTATATATAGCATAAAAATTACCATCGCAACCACTTTTAAGTTTAGAATTCAGTGGCATTAATATTGATGTTTTTGAAAATGAAAAAAATTAAGCAGGCCTGTTACTGCCCTGGATGATATGAATCTCCGGAACCGCTTCTCAGTCACTTGAAGGTTTGCAAACTACCTGTTGGGAGCAGGGATGTGTGCTGCTTGCTGAGTTCTTCCCTGTGTTCTCAATCTCAGCCTTGGGCTGCGATGGTTCAACATCAGGCTGGTAGAAGCCAGCCTGGTTTGCCCTGGGCCACCCACGGCTCCCCGTGTAATCTTACATCTGAGGGAACTGCAGTTTCTACATCACCCCTGTTCAAAAGACAATGCATTCAGCCTGGACTGGGCGTATTTCAGGAAGCACAGCTCCTCCATAATTCCCCTGCAGTTAGATCGGACTGGCCCATATGCCCAACCTGCTACCCTTTCCCCACCCTACCCTTCCCCACTGCCGTCTCTCCCCTTCAGCTTCTTTTATAAAGACAGCTGCACAACTTTACCTTGAAAGATGTTGAAATCTATGCAGGAGAGTTTATCTTGCAATGATCGTATCTGCGTGAGTGTGTGTAGAGGATGATGGGGGGTTAATATGATGGAGCCCAAATCCTATACATTATCTGAGAGAGTGTAGCATAATTGTTAAGAGTGGGCTCTGGAACTGGATTGGGTTTAAATGCTAGCTCTGCCACTTCCTGGCTGCATGACCTTAATCTCTCCATGTCTCATATCCTGATTTTTTTTAGTAGAAATTACAGATAGCACCTATTTCAAAGGATAGCTGATAGGATGCGCTGAGTTAGTTTAAATACAATGCTTGGTACAGAGCCAGGCACATAGTAATCACTGTATGTATTCACCATTATTATTGCCATAGTAGTAGAAGTACTGTAGATCTTTTCAGTAATAGAGTGGGGAAGAGATTCAGGAATAATCTCTGAACAATGAAATAGTAACTGAAAGGATTTTCTAGACATGGAAATGTACTTGACACTGGCAGGCGAAACAGAGACAATCATAATCTTTTTATTCTTCCAAAATGTCCCTTTTGGAACTTAATCTCCTACAACTCACTTGTTCACAACTATGCAATTTGGGGGATGGGAGAAAAGTGCCAAAGTCAGTTACCACACAGCCTTCCTGGACCATAGCTGTAAAGCGGAGCCTGCCCTGAGCCGGCTGCTCAGGACCTGGTAGGAGCCTGCACTAAGCTTCAGAAAAGCCTGCCTCTTCCCGGAGCCGACCTTTGTGTGCCTGCATCCAGGGAAGCACTCCGGACGCCCTGGCGAGCGTGCTTGAGCGCTTCTGTCCCGGCACAGTCATTTCATTTCAGCAGAAGCCCACGCTGGGTAATTACAGGTTCTCACACATGTAACCTGTTGGTAGGAATCCTTTAGTTCCAGATAATCTCCAGAGTGCCTGATTCTAGAAGCTGATGAGTTATTCGAGTATTGATTGAGATCATGTGCAGATAAAGGAAAATTGCTGTGAACCATTAATCTTACATTACTCTCAGCCTCTTCACACACTCTACCCTGAGCCACTCAGTTTTCCGTCCCCTTCTTCCTGGCTGCCTGCTCACTGCCTCCTCTGAAATTTGCCCAGTGGCTTGGTACCGGTGCATTCTTCATCTGCCTTGTGAACTTCTGCTTCTGGTTACCCTTCCTTTAGAACAATGATATGCATGTGGAAAAGGTTAATCCGCTTTGATGCATTTATTCTTTCTGGCTTAGATTTCCCTCGTGTTTCCGAAAGGTAGGTTGTTCGTTTCAACAATAAATATGTATTGACATGAATTAAAATGTCATGAATTCTCTGTGGTCTCACTCCCACCCTCACCTAACCTCTGTATAGCAGTAATTCTCAAGGTTTAGTGTGGGGAGGGTCACCTGGCAAGCTTGGATGAAGTGTGGGTTTCTGAAAAGATTCTGATTCAGTCAGCCAGCCGTTGGTGTCGGGACTGTAACAAGCATCCGCTGGCCACTCTCATAGGTGCAGCTGGGGAACTCCACTTTGAGAAGCACTGCTCTATTGTACTGTCCAACGGATATACTGGTGTGAGTCACTTACGTCATTTAAAATTTTCTATTTTTCATTTTTTCATGTTAAAAAAGTAAAAAAACACTTGAAAAGCTTAGATATAATTTATTTAACCTAGAATATCTAAAATATTTTAACACATAGTCAATATAAAATTATTAGGAAGATATTTTACATTCTTTTTTTTTGTAGTAAGTCTTCAAAATCTGGTGTAGTTTACACTTAGAGCTCATCTCAAATTCAAATTAGCCACATTTCAAGTACTCAGTAGTCGCATGTCGCTAGAGGCTATTTGGTTTGTGCTGGTCTCAGCCTATTGATAGTGGTGCTAAGGCTAGAAATGCTGAGGGGACACTCACCTGCACCCCAGGTGAGCCTCCACAGACATTTCCCCTTTCAGAACTAATGTTGTGGCTGGACTAGCCCTTGTAGTTCTTTTCTTTATTTTTTATTGAAGCATAGTCAGTTTACAATGTTGTGTAAATTTCTGATGTATATTCATTTTCATAATAGGTTAGTTACTAAAAGATACTGAATATAGTTTCCTGTGCTAAACATTATAAACTTGTCCATCTATTTTAATATGTTTAAAATTTTTTTTATTTATTTTATTTTGGGGGGAGGGAGGTAATTAAATTTATTTACTTGTTTATTTATTTTTAGAGGAGGTACTGGGAATTGAGACCATGACCTCGTTCATGCTAAGCATGTGCTCTATCACTTGAGCTATACCCTCCTCCAGGTTGTTTATCTATTTTATATATAGTAGTTAGTATCTGCAAATCTCAGACTCCCAGTTTATCTCTTCCTACCTCCTTCCCCACCCTGGTAACCATAAGTTTGTTTTCTATGTCTATGAATCTGTTTCTGTTTTGTAAATAAGTTCATTTATCTTTCAGATTCCACATATAAGTGATATCATATGGTATTTTTCTTTCTCTTTCTGGCTTACTTTACTTAGAATGACAATCCCCAGATCCATCCATGTTGCTGCAAATGGCATTAATTTATTATTTTTTATGGCTGAGTTGTATTCCATTGTATAAATATACCACAACTTCTTTACCCAGTCATCTGTTGGTGGACATTTAGGTTGTTTCCATGTGTTGGTTATTGTAAACAGAGCTGCTATGAACACTGGAATGCATCTTTTTGAATTATATCTATATCCCCAGGAGTGGGATTGCTGGATCATATGCTAAGATTATGTTTAGTTTTTTGAAGAATCTTCACCTTGTGGTCCTTAATAGGATTGCAAGGCACCCTCAGCAAGAACCATCAGGGAGCTTTGAAAAAACAAGGTTTATTATTCACAGGTTTCACAGGGTACAGAGCACTGCCCTGGCCACCCAGCGAGGTCACTATTGGTTTGCTATTCATCTAGGAGCCAATTTAATTTCAATTCAGAAATGGTGATCCAGCAGATAACTGTTTTAGAAAAAATTGTAGGCATCTCCCACATCCTAGGAGGGTGATCAAAACAGCCCAACTAGGATAAAGTGAAATCCAGCTCTCTATTACATGGCTCCTGACCATTTGGCAAGACAGTATTTATGGTCTTTGGGTCAAAAGGCTTTGCTTCCCAAACTAAGACCCGAGGTGTGAATGTCAGGAAGGAAAAATTAACAGCATCTGGTTCATCACTGCAGGCTTTCTCCCCATCCTCCCGTGCTCACGCTGTCTTAAACTGCTCCGGAATGTTCCAAACATCCTCTCCATCTCTTGATAATCCTCTTTTCTTCTTTCCTTTGCTACCCTCTTTTTCCAGCGAGAAACAAGGTTCAGCAGAAAACAGCCGAAGGGGTGGGAAGACAGAAGGAAAATGGAACGATGAAAAATAGCAAATCTTGCCCTCCTACCCTCGTGCCGCCAAGCCTTAAGAATAGTCAAGGAAAACGGTGGTGGTCCCTGTCCTGAGTCAGCATTAGGACCTCTGGTGTGAATTGAGGCAAAAGTGCGCCCTCTGCAGCCGAGAAGGGGTAGTACTAGCAGCGAGTCTCCAAGGGGGTCTGAGATCTGTCTACTCTGCAGACGCGAGGCCAGCCGGCTGCCCGTGGTTTCAGAGGTGGCCTCTGGAGGGTGCGACCAGCCTGGGGAACACATTTAGCAGGTGCACTGGGTCTTCTCCTTCGGAACCTGGGCTATGAGGACGGGACTAGAATCCAGGCAGAGGTTACTCCGGGCGCCCTCCCCGTACAATTGCAGGCTGTTGCGCGCGATTAGCTCCCTGGCCATCAGCAAGAAAACTTCATCAATGTTCTTGGACTCCTTGGCAGATGTCTCCACAACAGCCAGGAGGCCGTACTTTTCAGCCAGTGTGCAGGCATCCTCGAACAGAACGTGCCGTTCTTCCCACATGTCACATTTGTTCCCTGGGAGCGAGAGAGAGAAGCAAATATTCTGGTAATTAATCTGTTTGTTTTTTTTTTTAAGGTGAACTTTTTATTTATTTATGTTTTTTTTTTTTTTTCCCGGGAAGGATTAGGTTTATTTATTTATTTAGTGGAGGTACTGGGGTTTGAACCCAGGACTTTTTGCATGCTAAGCACATGCTCTACCACTGAGATATACCCTCCCTGCAAAAGGTGAACTTTAAAAAGAACATTTTAGTTCTTTATCCGCACATGCATGCATTCACAAATAGTGATTGAGGGCAGATTTACTGAAAAGGAACCCACAGATGAAAGGAGTCACTGTCTTATTCACTTTAAGTGCCAGGAAGAATGGGCTGGAGGGGTGTGTTTTAGCAGCCAGGACAGGTGGAGCCCTTGTATTTTGGGTCCCATCATTCCTGTCAAGTGTGACAAGATAAAGCCTGCCAAAGTGAGTCTCCATCTTCTCTCTTCTTCCTCCACATCTTGTTTCTCTTTTGACTCTTTTTCCCCAAGTGTTGGAGACTGTGAGATGGGGCCTGGTCTAGCTGAGGAGACTGTGATGAGGATTTGCTGGAATGAATAGAGAAGGACCGAGCTATAACTTACATACAATAAAATGCACAGACTTTAAATGGACAGGCCAATGAGTTTTGACAGACGTCTCTGCCCCGTAACCACCATCTCCCTTAAGACATAGAACATCTGTGATTCCCCTAGAAAGGTCAGTGGGGGACTTCATGAGGCCCAGGATTGGCTGTAAGAGGAAAAGTGCTTCATTTTTTTTCTCTTCCTCCTCAGTCCCTACATCCATCCAATCACTGGACTTTGATCTCTCTGGGGCGGGAATCTAAAGGTGAAATTACTTTCTCACCGGATTGGTTTTACCAGACATCAAGATTTATTACAAAGCTATTGTAATTAAGATAGACCAGACCAGTGTTTCCTTATGGTCCCTATAAAGAGAGTTTTTAGACCCTTTTTCCCCTCATTCCCCCTCCCCCCAAGAAAAGCATTAAAACTTCTTATTTGGAAACAAATGTAGATTCATAGGACATTGCAAAAAAATATATATGTATGTATATATTCAGGGAGGTCCAGTGTACTTTTCACCCAATTCCCCTCAATGGTAACCTCTTGCATAACTACAAAAGAGTATCAAAACCAGGCAACTGACACTGGTACAACCCACAGAGCTTATCAGATTTCACCGGCTATGCACACACTCCTTTGTGTGTGTGTGTGGTGTGTGTGTGCAGTCTGATCACATGTGTAGGTTCCTACTACCACCACTGCAGTCAAGATACAGAACAGTTCCATCACCACAAAGTGCTCCCCTGTGCTACCCTTTCCAACCTCCCACCTGCCCTATTCCCTAACCCCTGGTAACCACTACTGTGTTCTCCATCTGTCTAATTTTGTCATTTCAAGAATGATATGTAAATGGACTCATCCAGTAGGTAACCTTTTGAGTTGGCTTTTCCCAGTCAGCATAATTCCCTTGAGATCCATCAGAGTGATATATGTATCTGTAGTTCCTTCTTTTTTATTGCTGAGTAGTTCCATGGTATGGGTGTGCATAGTTTGTTTAACTATCCACCCATTTGAAGTGAATTGAGTTGGTTCTAGTTTTTGATTATTATGAATAGACCTGCAGTGAACATTTGTATACAGTTCCTACAAAATTTTAATACCACAAATACCCTGCATATCTGGCCCATGGGAGGCCACAAACCACTGTAATAGCTAAGATATTTCTGCCCCCCTCCAAGAGAATGCATAGAACAGACCAATGCAATAGAATAAAAGAACTGAGAAACAAACCCACGAATATATGTATCCTTCACAGAAAGATGGTACCACTGAGCAGTGGAAAGGTTTCCTTTTTAGTAAATGGAACTGGTGCAATTGCATCTTAATGTGAAAAGTTACAAATTTTTGGCCCAAACCTGTCACCATAAAACAAAATCAGTGCTAGGAAGGTAAATGTAAAAGGCATAATAAATTATAAATACATATATACATACATAAAGCAAGCAAGCTTTGAAAGATAATGTAAGACTATCTATCTTGATGTGTTTCAACTAGGGGAAATTTTCCTAAAAAGGACATAGGAAGCAATAATTATTAAGGAAAAGATTGATGGATTGACATATATTAAAATTAGGTGTCTGTTTATCAAATTACACCATCTGGTGAGTAAAAAAGGTAACCTCCAGGGTAAAAGATGTATTTGCACACATATAACTGACAAAGGGCTCAGAGCTCCTTCAAGAGAACCAGCTTCAAGGAACACAGGTGACCACAGCCCAGCTGTTACCCCTCCATCTTCCACCAGCTGGTGCAGAGGCCCCAGCACAGCGGGGCACTAATGGAGGCCCCCACCGCAGAGATCAGGATTCCATTCCTCGGCTGGCAACTTTGGCTCAGGGCTGATTGAGCCTTTCTTAGAACTGTGCTCAGTCTGAGACTCTTCCTACCCCATCCTTTTTCCTCCCCTCTCTCCTTCCCAGGGGCAAGTCTGCATCACACAGGAGACTCTCCCTGCCTCCTGTTCTCTCCTCTTTACCCTCCCAGCCTTTTCTCCCCATAAATCTCTTACATGTCTATCCAGTCCTGTCCTGACATCTTCCTGGAGGACCTGAACTGACATAGACTCATTTCCAGAAAAGATCAGGTACTCATAGGAATCAGTAAGAAAAAGATAAACAACAGGTAGAAAAATGGGCACAAGAAAGGAGACCACTCAGATGGCTAACAAGCGTGTGAAAAGGTGCTCAACCTCATCAATGAACAGGGAAATGCAAATTAAAACCACCAGCCGTATCATGACTCACTTATCAGGATAGATGAAATGAAAAGGTCTGAAAAGAGCGAGTGCTGGCGAGGGTGTGGAACAACTAGAACTCACAGACCCTGCTGGCAGGAGGATGAAATCCAACAGCCACCTCGGCAAGTGGTCTGAGATGATCTACTAGAGTTGCAAGACCATGCACGTCTGCTCCCAGGTACGTACCCAAGAGAACCGTGTGCCCACGTGCATCAATAAACACATATGTGTATAGACAAACAACAGATAAGGATGCTCAGAACAGCAATTTGCCTCATTGTCCCAAACTGAAAATAACTCAAATGTCCATCACCAGCAGAAAGGAGAAAGACTAGGCTCTGTATTCTTGTGAAGAAAAGTTATACAAATTATGCAAAAGAATAAATTACACTTATAGGCGACAATGTGGATGAAACTCATAAACTTGGTGTTGAGGCAAAAAAGCTTAGACAAAAAAGATATCGGTATGATTCCATTTATAGAAAGTTCAAAGACAACAGCAAAACCAAACTGCAGCATTCAGAACTGTGGGGTCAGGTGGTCAGATGATAAGGAGAAGGAAGGGAGAGGTCACCATAAAAGGCAAGTTGTATTTCCCTTTGCAGAGGAGAGGGAGTCACCAGAAGGGGTGTGAAGGGAAGGGAAGGTGCTGGCAAGATTCTCTTTTTCCACCTGAGGAGGGTAGTGTTTACACAGGTGTTTCCTTTGTGACAAATCAATGTTGATGTCCTTTCCTCTATATGTGTCCAATAAAAAAGGTGGGGGAAAAACACTTTCTCATAATGACAGTCACCAGCCTGGGCAATGCTAGACGTAGATCATAATTATCTCCAATGGTTAAATCCAAGGACTTTTTTCAGGGGACATTACCCCTTCTGGGACTGTGGTAGGCTGAAAAATGGTCCCAAAGACACCAGGTTCTAATGCCTGGAAACTGTAGCTGTTACCTTATTTGGAAAAATGATCTTTGCAGATGTGGTTAAGGATTCTGGATTAGCTGGGTGGGCCCTAAACGTAACCACAGGTATCCTTATGAGAGCAGGGTCGAGGAAGACTTGACTCCGCACACAGAGGATGTGAAGAGGGCCAACGCTGGAGTGGTGTGGCCAGAAGCCAAAGAATGCTGGCAGCCACCAGAAGCTGGCAAGGCAAGGGGCAGTCTCTTTCCTAGAGCCTCAGTGGGGTCCTGCTGACACCTTGATTTTGGCCTGGTGATACTGATTCAGATCTCTGGCATCCCGAACTGAGAGAGACCACATTTCTGTTTTGTTTTGCTTTGTTTTGTTTTGTTTTGTTTTTTGAGTGGGGTGATTAGGTTTATTTATTTATTTTTTAGTGGAGGTACTGGGCATTGAACCCAGACTTTGTGCATGCTAAGCACTGCACTCTACCACTGAACTATACCCTTTTCCCCAAACACAGTATATTTAGCTCTTTCTCAGTCCCATAGCAGCAACCTGTGCTCTAGGATCCTGTTAAAATGAAGATTCTGATTCAGTGACTCTGGCGTGGGTGGGGCCTGAGTTCAGGCACTTTTAACAAACCCCAAAGTGATGCTGATGCCGCTGGTCTGCGGACCACACTTTGAGTAGCAAGAGCCTAAACCCACTTGTCGAAATTAAGCAGCCACCTGGTAGACAGTAGTGTCCTTAGGAGGGAGGCAAAGGCCGCTCTGTTCACAAAACCAACATTATAGGGAAGTGATGGAAAAGTAACACTTTTCTGAATGTACAACAGGACTGCACATATTTCAAGCTGTGAGTTCACTTTGTGTATTTGAAGTTGCTGTTAACTTTGACGTTTGCTTGTTGTTAAGATTTGATAAGGATCTTACCAGGTGGGAGAAGTCATTTGAGAGTGTAGTCAGTCTTATTCATCTGCGTGGCTCCCCTGGGGATTAAGAGCCATCTGGTGCTGTGAACTTCAGACTGCAGAGAACTTCCTGTGTGGTCTGCACAGGTGTGTGTGTCGAATCAGCCAGGGTGTGCCTTCATCTAGCTGTCCGGGCCCCATCCCACGTCTTCCCACTCGAGGGTGGGGCCTTGGAATCTGTATTCTTAACAAGTTCACACCACCCCACTCTCATTCACAAGTGAATCTGATGGGAATTTCTGGCCCAGATGTTTTCTGAGGTCTCGTCCACCACCTGCACTTCTATGATTTCACATTCCACTGTCAGCAAAAGCTGAGCAGCTGTGGGGGTTGGTGGAGGAGGGTAGCAGGCAGAGTTAAGAAAAGTTAAATGCTTTGAAAACTACATACCGATCAGCATGATGACCAAGTTTGCCGCTCCGTATTTCTCTATCTCGTGAATCCAGTGGGGAACAGACTCGAATGTGGACTGCCGGGTGAGGTCGTAGGCGATGATGGCCGCGTGGGCGCTGCGGTAATAGCTCTGGGTGATGGTCCGGAAGCGCTCCTGGCCAGCGGTGTCCCACACCTGCATCTGGAGAAGGGCGGGGAAGGGGGGTCTGCATCAGGAGCTCCCACGCCCCATGAGGACCTGCTCACCTCAGTTGTTTCCTGAGTCTCACTTCTAGGGCCCAGGAGTCTGCTGCTCCCAAGGTAACCTAAATGTGCTCTCAGGTTGGGAGCTACCACCTAAGGGATCCTTCAGTCGGAGAGGTGGATCCAGTGTCCTGGGGTCTGGTGTTCTTTTGTCTTTCCACCACACTCATCCCTTCATCCAGATTTTGGGGTTTATCTTTTGAGCCTGACCATTGATATGAACACTGGCAAAGGTGATAGCATTGGCTGAACTCTTGATTTTAAAAGATCACTCAGCTGTTCATGGATAGAAGCGTCCTTATAATACTCCCTTCCAAATTACCATCCCAGGCAGTGGCACCAATTGATATTCCTCCACCAGTAGTGTGTAAAGGTACTCGTTTCTTCACACTCTCACATTATTTATAAATTATATTATAGAGTTATTTTTAAAAGAAAGTTTGCAAACATACACAAAAATAGAATAAAACAGTGACCCCCTCATATATCCATAGTATTATCAAAATTTTGCCCCCCTTGCTTCACATAGCCCTTTCTGTTGATTTCTTTGAGGTGTTATTTTAAAGAGAATCCCAAACTTCATGTCATTTCATCCCCACTCACATCAGTATACATTCTTATAGGGGGCAGGGTATAGCTCAAGTGGCAGAGTGTGTACTTAGTATGCACGAGGTCCTGGGTTCAGTCCCCAGTACCTCCACTGAAAAATTAAACCTAATTACCTCACCACTGCAAAAAAAAAAAAAAAAAAAAGGACGTTTTCTTACATAACGATGACACCATGATCACTACTAATAAACTTTTCAATAGTGCCTCAGTGTCATTTAATACTCAGACCATATTATTTGACACAACATTGTAAAAAGACTATAACTCAATAAAAGAAAGTAAAAAAAAAAATACTCAGACTGTATTAAAATTTTCCTGATTGGCTCCAAAATGTCTTTTTACTATTGTTTCTATTTAGGAAGGATCCCAAACAAGATCCACTTATTACATTTTCACCAACACTTTGTGATCTTTTCTAATCAAACGGGTAAAAGATATTATTTCACTGTTATTTTAGTTTCACTTCTTTAATTATGAGTGACAATGGGCACCTTTACACCTTTACATAAATGTAGGAGCCAGTTCTGATGAAATCTGTGAAGTAGAGGTTTTGACCAATCGGAACTGCCCACTTTTGCATTGGGTTGGTCTTTTTCTTAGATATTTATCAGAGCTCTTTTCCCGTTAAAGAAATTAGCCCTTTGTCAGTTTCATACGTGCAAGTGTTTCTTTCCAGTTTGTCATTCAGCTTTTGACTTTGTTTATGGTATTTCTGAGGACATAGAAATTTGACCTTTATACAGCTATATAGAAATGTATAATTTGACCTTTAGATAATTAGATTGAGCAATATTTTCCTTTATGGCTCCTGGTCTCTCGTCTTATTTTAAAGCCTGATCTCCCCATTCCACAAAATAAATACTTCCATTTTTTTCCTGCTACTTTTATGATTTCATATTTTATATTCAGATCTTTCATTCCTCAGTCACGTGTTTCAGGTTGGGAACCCTGGCTAAAAAGAGGCGGAGCCACCCCTGTGCCCCTCTGACCTTCACTTTCTTGCCATCGATATCAAGGGCACGCACGGTGAAGTCCACCCCAATCGTGTTCTGCTGCCCCTCTGCGTAGACCCCGGATTTGAAATGCTGCACCACACACGTCTTCCCCACATTGGAATCCCCGATGAGGATAATCTTGAACAAATAGTCAAAGTTCTCGTCTGCTGCCCTGGCTGAGCTGGAGAATTGCATGGCTCTTGCCACCTGGAATGGACCAAGGAAGAAAAGGGATTCAGCTTCTCTTTAGTGAACAGCTACCAGGGGGCTGGAACAATTCTCAGCACTCAGGATTGAAGACAGGACAAGACAGAGGGAGGTCACTGCGTCCACAGCTCTAACATTCCTGTGGGAGAAAGACACTAATGACTGGTCAGGTAAGAGGGAGCTGCCCCTGCAAACCCACACCTGCCCTAGGTGGGCTGACATTACTTTAGGGGTGTCCTGAGAAGGAGGAGGTTCTACTGCCTTTCTCTACTGGGCCCAGTACACAGTCAACACCATCAGTTGACAGCAGTGCCCGAATTTCTAGCCACAGAGACCACGTGCCCCCTGCTCCAGCAAGTGCGCAGTGAGCAGAGGATGTCCGTGAAGACGCCCACAGCAGAGTTTCACCTGCCATTCATCAGGCCCAAGACGCGCCTAGCTGTCAACCTATCTCCGTTTTACATGGGAGCATGTCTCCCAACTACTGGAAGACTGAATGGCTGGGCAACCAGCAACAAGGACCAACACGACCTGACAGAGAAGTCAGTTTCAGAAAGAGTCGCATAGACTTTTCCTTCTGGTTGGCACCTATATTTTTCTTGACCAGGAAATTAGGATTTTGAGAGTATTCAAAAGGAAAACTGTGGTTCGAATGTTTGTGGCATCCTCTACTGTAGGCTGGAAAAGAAAAGTTTCTCATGACAGTGTTTCCCAAACTAACTGGTTATCAGAATTATCTAGGGAGACAATTAAAAATATATATTCCTGGGGCCCATCTCAGATCTGCTAAATAGACTTAAAAATATGTACATATGCACACGCTCCCAGGTCATTCTCATGACCAGCCAGATTTGGGAAGTGTCAACCAACACACTCACCCGCCTGAAACTTTATTCCCACCTTCAGCATCTCTGCTTAAATGTCCATCTATGCTTTAGCATCTCAGATCACAAGGAGCTCACTACCTCCTGAAAAAGTCTATTTTGTGTGCACAGTTCTAACTTCCATGGGGTTGAAATCTATCTCCCTGAGGTTTCCATCTGTTGACCCTCATGCTACACCAGGACTCCTACTTTACATGACAGCCCAGCAGAAGTTCGGAGCAGGAAACATATCCCCTCAAGGTGAAGATCCCTGGCCCTTCAACTGTTCTTCATCTGATGTTGTGTTGGGTCTCCTGATCAAATGTCTCCTAAAAATACGTGAAACCTTATCCCATTTGATGATTGAATTTGATGTGCTGCAAATTGTTCCTATGACTTCCTTCATTTCCTCTAGTTTTATTCTTTGATTTTCTCAAAGTCATAGAAAAGGACAAGTCTGTATCATCAGACAAATTTAAATCTATATGTAAAAATCGAGAGCTTGAAAGAACTGAACAAGGATCCCATACCTCTCCTGGATGCCTCTGAAATCACATGGCTAAAAGATCCGGCAGACAAGAGACACAATCCAAACCACTTTTGTCCCCCTCTGGCTTTTCGAATGGAAGGAAAGCCATTCCACTTCCGGTGTCTTATCACTGTACTTTGAGCTGAGATCTGACTTCCAGGTTCCCCTACCCCATCTCCCCAATTAAGTCCTCAGGGTTTCCACAAAAGCCCCCTTGACCTCAGCCTACCCGCCTGCAAGGAGAGCCACACAGTGTCCACCCTCCAGCGTCCTCCATCCTGCATCCTGTACCCTGCACCTTCCTGGATCACCTGTTGCTTACCTGTCGGGCTCTCTCTCCTCTGCCAGCAGGTAATGTTTGCTCTTTCTCCTGGTTTTCCTTTTGGCTCTCTGTGCCCCTTCTTCCTCCTGCCTCAAGGTGTGGTGGGAACTGTAGTTCTGTCCCCCGGTGTCAGGTTTGGTGGAGAAAGTGAAAGGAAAGTGCAAACCCTCCCCGCTCCCGCCCCGGATCCGGAGCAGCTGCCGTTGGGTATGAAGCATGAGGCGAGGCGCTGGCCAGCACCGGCACACTAAGTCAGCTTTCCCTCCCAGCAGCGTCTCGGCATCCAGCAAAGCCCAAATGAAAAGGACTAGCCAGCTACCTCAGCCAACTTCTTTTGAGCCGCCCTGTTCCTTCTTTCTACTCTTCTCTTAGGCAGCCCTCACCCCCAATTTTTCCTGGTGTCCCCTGTTTGGCTGGGGTCGGCACGGCTACTTGAAAGACAGCAACTTAAAGGAGGGTACAGCTCTGGATTTTAAGTCCTTTAATTGTTTTGTGGACTTGAATAATTCTGAGGAGCCACTGAGAGAAAAGAGGTGAGCCAAAGAGAAGATTTAAAAAAAAGTAAAACGACTTGGAATTTGCAGGGGAAGAAAAAGCTGAAAAAAAATTTGTTTCCTTCTGGCAAAAAAAATCTGCCACAGAACCAAGGTTAACTGGGAAGACCTGGCCCCAGTGCTGGCAGATGCTGACAGATGCTGACAGGAAGCTGAGCTGAATTTTCCTTTTAATTTTTTCCCTGTAGAGTCTGGAAGAGTCACTGCTTCTGATAGCCTTGGAGACTAGATCTTCCCCACTACACGGAATGTACCTGGTAGGCAGTTAAGCTACAGGCACACAGTGCAAAGGAGAAACAACCGGATTGATAAAATATTTAAACTGGTGTAGTGTTTTCAAACTGTGGGCTGAGACCCATTAATGAGTCATGAAATCAGTTTTGGTGGGTTGTAACCAATGTTTTTACAGAAGAGATTAGGAAAAAAATTCAGAATGTATTT
This sequence comes from Camelus ferus, assembly GCF_009834535.1. Lineage (NCBI taxonomy): Eukaryota > Metazoa > Chordata > Mammalia > Artiodactyla > Camelidae > Camelus > Camelus ferus. The sequence goes on along the minus strand of NC_045702.1, from coordinate 16,879,493 downwards.
CACATAGTAAGGTTAAGTACTGAGGTGTTTGGGTCAGTTGTGTGCCTGTATGAGTGTTCTGGGGTGATGTAAGATGTATTTCCTGCCGTGTATTTCCGCTTGAGATCTAGCACGGAAATAAGGACAATTTATTCACATTATGGAAAGAACATTTCTTTCCATGATGCCTTCAGAAAACCTGTAAGTGATGATTTATCTCACCCCAAATTCCATTTACACATCACTTTCAGGAACCTCTCTTTTGGGGAGGATAAACCCAGCGTTGACAAGACACTGCCAAATACTGCTGCTGCAGACTGCGCTTCGAGAGCCACGGTCGTGTGTATGCAGCTTGAAAACGAAATGTAGGTCAAGATCCATCACAAACATATGGGCAGGGACAGAAAATAAAACGCGTGAGATATCAGTGTCAGTGCAGGTAGGTATCAAAATGTTTTCTTATTCTGGTAATGATAACTGTTAAAGAGAAAAAAACAAAACCCCTGCACTTGGAGAGCATCTGGAAGGAGAAATCAAATGGTAAAATGCCCGGAGGGCTACGGAAGTCAAGGAGAGATGCTGCCCCGCCCTACGCCGACCCTCTCCACCAACATGACTCTAAGTGCAAAGAGCATATAGCTTGGGCTCTGGGGAGAAGGCATCCTTGACCTGGGTGGTGGTGACGACACAGGTTATATACTTACTCTAAACACACACACACACACGTACATTTTCACACATCTGTTTCACAATGTATGTTCAATCATTTTAACCATTTCTAAATGTATCATCCAATGGTATTAAATTTATTCACACTGTTGTGCAGCCATCACCACCATCGATTTCCAGAACTTCTTCATTATCCCTAACTGAAACTCTATATTCATTAAACAGTAACTCCCATGTCGCCCTCCCCCTAGCCCTGGGTAACCACTATTCTACTTTCTGTCTCAATGAATTTGATTACCCTGGGTACCTCAAACAAATGGAATCATACAGTATCTGTCCTTTTGTGTCTGGCTTGGTTCACTTAACATAATGTTTTCAAGGTTCATCCATGTTGGAGCATGTGTCAGAATATCATTCCTTTTTAAAGCTGAATAATAGTCTACAATATGTTTTTTGCAATACATGTGAAACATTTGGCTGGTTTATTGTTGCTCACCATGCTATCACATTTCCTCAGCCACGCCCTCAGATGACTGGAAACAAAACTACCTTTGTGCTGTGTAAAGGCAAATACAAGTTAAAAATAAGAGGCTTAATCCTCCCTGTTGAGAATAAGGGAGGATTTTCCTTTCAAAATTTCTGTGTCCTTTTCAAATACATATCTATCTTTATAATGGCTAACTAACCTCTGCTCTTCTCACAACTCTGGAATGTTTCCTCCAGGACCTGGGAGCCATCTTTTAAAATACAAGCACCAGGAAGATTCTGCCTCTAACTCCCAGTTCCTGTGGGAGGGTGAGAGCCTAACTTTTGGAGGGCCTTGCTCCCAATTTGCAAAATAAAACAAAACAAAACAAACAAACAAACAAAATCCATCTCCTGTCCTAAAGATGTGAGAAGTTTGTTTCTTCTCTGGATAAGCTAACACAGGTGGTCTCCCCAATGATTGTGATAAAGTTAGAAGAACTTGTGTGACAAAAGGTCCTGTCAAGTCCTCTCCCTTGAGGACTAGTGGTTATCTTGAGAACATGCATGGAGTGGGTTGTGTCTGCTTGGCTGCGTAAATGAGAGGTGCCTTTCTGACTCTGCATCCTCTCAGGGCATTGCCTGTGAGGTGCATCACATTCTGGTTTAAGGCTTAGTCAATAATAAAACTGTTCTCTAATCTGCTAGCTTTGTGGACAGGCTTTCTGGCTTGGGAGACTTTTTTTTTTTTCCTTAGCAGTTGAAAGAGAGCCCAGGAGGGCAGAGGACGCTCCTTCAGAGTCCTGTGTTGTATGTAAAGCCTTTAATTATAAGGATCTTAGTACTTATTTGTTTGGGTGAGTGGCGTGGTATATAGAACAGTGAATGACACTGCCAGACTAATCCTGTCGGTGTCATTCACTGTCCTTGTGGGCAACTGTATTTATTTCAACAAAAATCTAAAGCTTATGCTCTCATGGCAGGTCAGTAGCACACTTAACAGCAGGCTTCTTTTTGCAGAACAAAGGTTATTTGAAAAAAAGGATGACCTATACATCATTTCTTCCCAGATCATGTATCTTCTCTCTCTTCCTCACTGCTTTTTCCTAACAGTCCTTGCCGGATTCTGTCTCCCCTACCCCGCGACCAACCCCGCGTAGCCGCGGGGTCCAACCAGAGATTCGGTGGAGGCGCCTGGAAGCCGAGCCTCCCTCCCCATCCTTTCCCCTCACACTGCCTCCCATCCCCCATCCCCCCACCGCCTCCCATCCCCCCACCGCCTCCCATCCCCCCACCGCCTCCCATCCCCCCACTTCTGCGGTCCGCCGGGTCGGACTACAACTCCCAGCATGCCGCGGGGACGCCGCGGGTCACGTGAGCGCCCGGAAACCCTGGCCGCGGCGGCGCCGGTGAGGTGGCGGCGGGAGTGGCTGGGTTGCGGGTGAGACGGAGCGAGCGGAGCGGCCGGCGCGCTGCGACTATTGCGGGTCTCAGGTGTGCGAGCGGCGGCGCACGGGGCCCTGGCCGAGAAGGGGCTGAGCCCGCTTGGGGCTGGGGAGGGGGCGCCGCCGGCGAGGGCAGGTCCGAGGGGCTTCCATGGCGACGCGAGGACGAAGTGGTGATGCAGATGGTGGCGGCTGGTGGGTGTGGCGCCGCGGGCAGAGCCGGCCGGCCACTCGTTCCCTCCACTCTGGGCCGGGCTCTTCGGCCACACGGTGCTGCGAAACCTGGCGGGGCCGGCGAGGACCGCAGCGGGAGGAGAGCGGGAGGATCGAGGGCCTCCGGGGAGAGCCGGCGGCCTGGGCCCCCGCCAGCGCGGCGGCGGGGACACTTGTGCCAGAAAAGGGTTCGTAGTCGAGACCAGGTGAACGGATACTTTACAGGTAGGGCGGGGAGGCTTTTGGAAGGGACGTACAGCAAAGGGAGAAGGGTCTCAGTAGAATAACTGAGTTTTGCTGTCTGGTTAAGTACCAAGGTCTCAGGAATTTGATTAGATTGCTTTTTCGTCGGTAACTCAGCCTTCTTATTTGCAGAGTGTGGTCTGTTTATTTTCACTTATGACGAGATAATGGGAATGTGTCCACAGGGTTTTTGGTGTTTCTGGAAATTAGGCGATCTCCTGGTAACTTACTGAAATGATTATAGGGAGTTCCTGGGATGAGCAAAATCTGATTCTTAATGGCCAAATTTCCCCTTCAGCGTCTTGATGCTTGAATTCTTTCTTTCCCATATGTTGAGTGTTTTGCTGTATGCCAAGCTCCATACTTAGAACTCTCTATAATCTTACTTAATCCTTAAGTGAGGAAATTGAGGATCAAAGACGTTAATTAAGGGGAGGGTCTTGGATTCCAACTGGAATATTCATACCTTGGTGTGGGCCACGCATGACTTCAAATGACAGTCTCCTGTTAATCTTTGGCTCTACATCAGAAAATGAGCCCGGAACGATACTTCGATAAGCTGAAAGTCAGTGCAATGTCTTGTTGCTCACTAGCTGTCAGGATCCAGTGTATTTATTAGTTCATTGTCTTAGGTTCTGATTTGTCTTGTTCATCAGTGATAAGGAAATGTCCCAGCAGTGACCCCTGAGTGTAAGTCATTTGTCTAGGAGAGGGAAAGATTTTTATCTTGAAAACTATTGTCTTTGGAATATGTTCAAAATAAGTAGGAAGAATGTGGTTTGGGGAACCCTGGAACAAGACGAGAAGATTTTACAAAGAAGTATTCTGCATCTGTGGTAATGAAAAAGTTTAAGAAGAGAGAAAAATTAGGAAAAAAAGGGAAGACTTAAGTTTTAAATAAAAGGATTTATGTGGTGCAGGGAAATGATTTCGAGTGAGATCACATGGGATAAAAAAGTTACTTGTGTAAGTATGGAGCTTTGGGACACTAAATCACAACACACACAGTTGTCAAAGTAGGTGGGCTCAGTTATCCATTTAATAGTTTCCCCCCCACCTCTTTATACTGAGTACGCATTATCTTTTTACTTTGCGAACATAAAAACTGTAAGTCTAGGGAGTGAAGTAATTGCCCATATAATGCCCTTCTCATTTGTGTGTGTGCGAGAAGCACTGTAACTAGTATGGTGCTTTTTTCCTGTCTTGGATTTATACCTCTGAGTTTAAGATGTGATGTTTCTAATTACTGTGTTTTACCCAACTTGTGATATTTAAAATTTTAACCTTTCCTCTTACCCAGTGTAACAGGATCTAGGGTCAGGGTTTGAATGCTTGTTTCATCTCCTGAGAGATACTGTTTTCTAAAATCCGTTTTCTCATCTGTAAGATGTAGAGAGAACTAAATGCAGTGAAGCATGGCAGGTACCTAGGACAGGGCCTGGCACTTTGAAAGCATTCAGTGTTGGCCAGCAGTTAGAGCATTCATTCATTTAGGAAATCTTCACTGATCACTCTAAATGCTCTTCTGGGCGCTGGGGACATAGCTGTGGATTTAAGACAGATAAGGCCTCTGCTTTTATGGAACTTACAGGTGAACAATAAACATGTAAACAATTAAAACATATAATTAGATGGGGAGAAATGCTATGAAGAGAAGAAACAGATGGAGATGGGAGAGGTAGTAACGGAGGAAGACAGTTTTAGACAGGGTGATCAGGGCAGCCACTCTGGAGGATGACATTTGAGGGTGAGCCAAGAAAAGGAAAGAGTGAGCCATTTGCAAAAAACAAACAAACAAACAAAAACAGGATAAAAGCGTTTCAGGCAACAGAACTGCAAACTCAAAGGCCCAAAGCAAGAAGGGGCTAGGTGGGTTCAGGGCCAAGAAAGGGATTAGGGGCTGGAGAGACTAGTGAGTGTGGGGAGTGGTTCTGGTGAAGGGGGAGCAAGGCGGGTGGAGAGTAGAAAGAAAATGTGCCAGCTCCACACTGTGTACACTAGCAACGGATTGGGAACCACGCAGGTGTCCAGTAGGAGACTGGACAGTGGCAGCTTGTAGGTGCACCTTCTGCCTCTGGGTGGACCTCCAGCCTCAGATGAGTGAGGGAGAAAAACGACGTTGTCTGCTCCTGTTTGAGCGTGTGTAAGTTGGGGGGGCTCCGCCTAGAAGCACGCACAGGTACAGATTCTGCAAGGATGCAGAAGAAATGCTAGGAGCCCAAGGTGACTTGAGAGCAGTAAGGGAGATGTTGCTGTGTACCCTTTGAATTTTCTACCGTATGTGTATGGTACCTGTTGAAAATTAATAAAATAACAACAAAATCTCCAACCTCTCCAGCCATTCATCCTTAGTCTCCTTCGGCCAGCCCCTGCTGTCAGCTGTACTGCTCACATGCCTTAGCCTCCCTGCCGGGCCACAGAGGTCTGGGCATATGGGTTTTAGAGGCCATGGCATACTCTTACTTTGTGTTTTTATCTGAGTCTTGGGAAACCATCAAGAAAGCATTTTAAGCAGAAGCATGACAGCTGCTTTATGTTTTAAGATATATTTCTAGCTGGTGTGTGAAGAGTGTTGCTGGAGGGGCTGGATGTAAAATAGTGAAACTCCAAGGGAGGCGGTTGTGCTTGGCTTGGCGGGAGACATGGATCGTTTACCTTGGTGGTGGCGGTCGGGCTGGGGAGAAGCAGATGGATTTGGGGTGGATTTTGGAGGTAAAAAGGACTGGATTTCATGATGGGTTGGATGCGAAAGCTGAGAGAAGAGGAGAAACGAAGCCTGATGCTAGCTGCCCTGGTGGTACCGTCTACTGAGGGGAGTCCTGGGGAGGGGTCGGTTTGGAGGTGGACGTGAAGAATTGTGTTTTAGGTACAAGGGATCAGGTGGGCCTTACTGCTGGGACTCCAGGAGGGTCTGAGTTAGAGCTGTGGATCAGAGAGTCACGGGCAGAAAGCCGCGGTACTAGTCAAAGGGGAGAAAGATGTTGGAAGTTTAAAGAGAGAAGTGTGAAGTGGTTAGAGGTTGAGAAAGCACAGCCGTTCGGGAAGTGTAGACTTGCTGGCCAGTGTCTCATGGCCTTTGAGGTTTGTGGTTTTGAATCTAACAAGTGACACCAGCCTGCTTGTGTGATTTTACTGTGGCAAAACTGAACGGCTAGGGCGCAGGGAAGGAGGCCAGAGGCAAGTGAGAGAAAAATTCCCCTAAGAGCGAGAGTCCAGATTCTCAGATGGGTCAAGAAGGAACTGAGGACAAGAGGAGGGCAACGGGTGATGGGAAAAAATGGGAAGGTGATGGAATTGGGAGCTTGCTGAGGTCAAATGACTGCTGGAGTGGGGCATATGAAGTCAGCGGTTTTCTGGAAGAAAAGTGTATTTGAAATTCAGTTCGGGAGGTGATGCAGTTACTGGTAATGACAGGGGCTGGGTTTTGACCATGGAGTGAGTTTTTATCGTGGGATGGAGGAAAAAATTGGTGGGAAAGAGGGCATGGAACTGCTGGGTTCCCCACCTGGATGTTGACAGAGGGCAGAAGTGGGGTTGGGGGTGGCGGAGGAAGAGTGAGACAGGAGCTGACTCCGAGAGGGGCCCCGGAGGGAGCAGGAGGTGGCAGCATGAGGGGCAACGGGCAGGGAGGCCCATGAGTTTCCAGGTCTCATGAAGAGGAAGAGTGGTCGTGAGAGGAAGGGTTGCTTCTCTTTGAGAGACCTCAGAGGAAACAGCGTTATCTGGGGGCAGGCAGAGTCCGCTAAGGCAAGAAAGGCAAGGGCCTCTCGTGATACAGAGAAGTTTATTCACTGCTTCTCTCCATTTCCAGAGAGCATCTCCATCAGCTGGGGGTCAGGTGAGATGTAGGTGGCAGAGTGGGCACGGGATCCTGAGGCTTCACGCCTGTCATCTCCCCTTCTGCCAGTCTCTCCCCTTTCCGCTCTGCAGCTCTTATTCAGCATTGATCACACAGTCTGGAGTGTTCATTTGGGAAAGCACCTTGTGTGGATGATCCTGTAGGAGCCCAAAAAGCTTCGCTGCAAATCAAATGAGTTAAAAATTATGAACTTGCCTTGAAAAGTAGAACCTGGCTCAGTGCCTTGTTCTGTATTCTTTTTGATGGCAAAAATCTTATTTTTCTTAAGTTTTTTTTAAGATCAGTTTTGTTCTCATATGATAGTTGTATATGTAGTATCCATGGATTAAGAAGATGCTAAATGACAAGCTTCTGTTAATTCAGAAACACTTAAAATGAATTTTGGTTTTATTATAACAGCATGTACACACACTGGGAAAATGTTAGGTATTTGCTTAGTCTGTAATTGGAGCTGGAGAGGAAATGGTCTTCAGGAAGTAGGGTGTGCTGGATGGACTCAGACTTGGCAAAGACTCCATGCTTCTGCAGGCGCCCAGGGCTCACAGGTGATTAGAAGTCACTTCTGTGATGTAGGGGATATAAGTGCAAGGTATTATTATTATTAATGATTGTAATTATATACCACCAGATGTTATCATAGTATTCATTTAAAATGGCATTCTGCCAACAGCAGGTGAATGTTTAAAACTATTTTCTCATTGTATTTATTAAGCATTTTCTTCCCTGCCACTGTAGCTGAGGAAAAGGTGTTTTTTCCGAAACAAAATCCAGATGGTCTCACAAACAGCTTCATAGTCATTTAAAGCCATTAATGTAACTATATAGCCCTGAAACCCACAACCACTATTGCCAGAGCAGCGTAATCCCAACTGTTGGAGCATAGATTTTTGGAATTATTATTTTACTTGATTGATTATAGAATTTCATAACCCACACCCTTTTCTGAAGTATTCGGTGCAGTATTTTTGAAGTTGTGAGTACGTTCAGTTCGAAGAGCTACAGTTTATAAAGAATATTTAAAACGTTGCGTTGTCTCACTTGGGCTTCATGTTTAATCTTGTAAATGGAAGTAAATTTAGCAGTAACAGTAGCTCTCTCTGGTTTGTAACTTCCTGGAATTACAGATAGAAAGTTTGTTTACTTTTTATGAGTGGAATTTTAGTCTTAAATTGGCTCATAATTTTGTTAATGTTTTTCGGGGAGAATGATTATATGAAATTAGTTACATTCTACTGATGTGGGATTAATCCTGGGCAGATCAGTGGCTAAAATAATTACTTTAATATCTTACATACACTTTATTTTAGTCTCATAACTCTCAGAAGAGATAGGCCATTTTATGAAGGACCATCTGTGATTCAGAGAGACTGACTTGTCCAAGGGCTCACAGCCAGTAAGTGAATCAGCTGTAGTGTTTATACAATTTTAATCATCTCAACTTTGTACCTTTTATCCAAAAGTTTTAAGAATGGCCTTTCACCTGGGTCTCTCAGTATTTAAGGTTTGAGTCCATCTATCAAGCTGTAGTATAAACTGTAGTATAAACAGCAGTTACAGGGAACGTGGCCTTGCGCAAAGCCCTGTGAGTCACTAGTTTTAGTGTTGAAAGCTCTTGAGTACGTCTCCTACCTTTGACTATTGTAGTATGTTTATCATACAAGGTATTTTGTTAATTTATTTTTTCTAATATTCAGATAAATTATAGGACTTTTCCAGTGCTGTAGATGTTCTCCCTCCTGATTATAAAATAGATACACGTTCAGTGTAGAAGTTTTAGGAAAGTATATAGAAAACTAAAATTACCCATGATCCCACTACCAGAGAGAACTATATATTCTCTGTTTATTTGTAAGTATTATGTAAATATAGAGTCAAATTGATTATATTTATAGGTCCTATCCTACTTTTTTCAGTTGACATTTTTTCATGTTACTAAAAAGTCTCAATTCATCATGTCAAATGAAAAATATTCAACCATATGGCTATACCATAATTTGTTTAAACATTCTCCTCTCATTGCATATTTAGGTTGTTTCTGCAGACTCATAGCTGGAGACATTATGCTTAGATGCTTAATTATTCTTGGGTGTCTGTCAGCATGGATGCAGAGGAGAGGTGAGAGGAATTAGGGAGAGAAATGGCACAGGAGTGGCCTGACCTCTGCCTGATTCCCTCATGACTGACACAAAGCTCATCTTTTTTAATAAAAGAAAGCTCTCTGACTCTTGTGAAAACTACCTTTGTTTAGAGAACTGAATGCATAATTGAATCTTTGTGTCAAAGGCTCTTGATGAACATGACCAGATTGTCTTCCTATAACATTGTACTAATTTTCACTTCCATCAGCAGCGTATGAGAGTTCAGGGATCATTAGACCTCAAGCTGCATTGAGCACAGTCTTTTTTAACTATGCAAACTTTTTTTTTTTTGGCCATGATTGGCATTTCTTTTGTTGCTAGTGAGATGGGAACTTTTATTTGGTAAGTTTAATAGCCGTTTCATTTCTTTTGAGTTGTCTATTCATTTCCTTTGCTCATTCTCCAGTCAATTAGTGATTTTCTTATCAGTTTGTATGAGAGTTCTTTCTATTAGGATGTAATCTTTTGTCATGGATTTCTTTTTAAAGGCCTACCTAATAGCTGTAAAACATAATTATCAAATCTAGTTTTCTGGTGTCAACTAGTCCATATAATTTTTTTTTCAAGGCCTAATTATATGCTGACTGGTTGTAAGTCTAAATAATTCAGTTTTTGGATAATCTGCCTGTTTTGAGTAATGTTAATAATCTGTTTTGTCTTTCTAGGAAGAAGAAATGACGTAAACCATTCACTCTCCAGACTTTAAAGTCAAGGTGGGAAGGAAGGTCAGGAAGAACATGGCCTGGCCGGATATTTTTCAAAGAGGAACTCTGCTCTCCCGGTTCAGCCATCATCATGTAGTCGTGTTCCTGCTCACCTTCTTCAGGTAAGATGACTGATAAAGCTCTTCTCTTGTTGTCATTGTTTCCCTTTTGAAGGAGCTGTTTACCGCAAGGCGAGTGCTTAGTGCAGAGGTTGGCATGAGCTTAACATGAAATAGACTAGCTAGTCCTTCTGCTGTTCTTTCCGATGGCTCCAGTACAGTGGTTCTCAAGGGCTATCCTGCCCCTGTCTGGCTATGGCTGGAGACATTTTTAGTTGTCATGCCGAGGGAAGGCGTGCTACCTGCATCTAGTAGGTAGAGACCAAGGATGCTGCTAATATCCTACAGTGCACAGAATAGCCCCCCACAACAGAGAACTTAGGAGTCCCGATATGTCAATACTTCCATGACTGAAAAACCTTAATCCTATATAAAACCCTTTAATTGTTAAAACCAGGAGCTTGAGAACAAAGGATGTGCATATTCAGGGAATGCCTTGTGCCTCTTTGAGCAGTAAAGATGGTATGAGATGGTGAGGAGCTGCCGTAACTCATGTGAGAGCCCTGATCAGGTAGCATGACTGAAGAATCATCCACGTCTGACTGCGTGGCCCTCTGTGGCTCTCTGTAGATGATGTAAACCAGGCCTGTAGGTGTTAGGGGCACGCTGTTCATAACCCTGGGACTCAGCTATTTTGATTATTTACTCTGAATCGATTTTATTATTAATCTTTATTGAAGGCATCAAAATGATGGTTTATTTATTTATTGTTTAAGGCAGAAATGAGGGAAATGGTTTTCTAATTATGTAAGAGTTGATAGGTAATTTTGGATCCTTGATTTAGGGGAAATGCATTTGAGAGGATTTGAGGGAGGCATCAATATGAGGAAAAGACAGGACCAGGAAAAAGCTACTGGATGGCCAGTGTAGTGAGTGGCCAGTGGTTGCTAAAGACTTAAAATCCTTTACGGAACTGCAACCATGATTTCAAGTGCGTTGAGATCAGTCCCATCTCCATCTTCTAGGTCCGGGGACACGTGATGAGTGAACATGGGGGCTCATATAGAAGAAGACAAGTTAATCATTTCTTTTGCTTAGCAGAGACTATTTCAATGGACAGTCTTATAAAGTTCTTATAATGGACAGTTCTTATAAAGCAGTACTCACCCTTCCTTCCTTCTCTCTTCTGTAGTTACTCATTGCTCCACGCGTCAAGAAAAACATTTAGCAATGTCAAAGTCAGTATCTCCAAGCAGTGGACCCCAAGCGCTTTCAACAAGTCAATCGAACTGCCTGTAGAGGTAAGCACAACCAGGTAATGGGGTGGATTCCAGAAGGGAACCATGCCCACGCATGAATTCTCCTTAAGTTCTCTTTTGTTTCATTCATCCTTAGGATGACTTACTGTTTCCTATGGTGTAAAATCCAAGCTACTCTGCCTGATTTCTTAGCTTGCCCTGATTCAGGCCTGCTTTACCATTGCAGCCAACTTATTTCTCGTTGTTTTGAAATCACACCATTCTGGCTAGGCTGTTTTTTCATTGAGTTTCACAAGTACCATGCTCATTTCTGCCTTTGAGATTTTGCTTGTATTCTTTTGTATGACCTTTCACCTTCTGCACACCCATCTACATTTTGATTTTCCCTTTGTGTTGAGATAAAGTGCCACTTTTCCTATCAAGTTTTTTTTCCCAGCTTCTGGTTTTTTTCTCTTTCACACTGTGTACACTGTGTATTATGTAGTTTAATGTCTCAGTATTTATGTACTTTCTAATTGTTTCATTTGTTTGTATCTTGTTTAAATGGCTTGAAGTCAGGGAGTGTGTATCCATCCAGTTCTTTTATTCATTGTGGACCAAGTAAATTCTTTGATGATTGTTTGGAGTGGAGATGCTGTTCTTTATAATAGCCTGTCTCAATGCACAAATCCTTACCTCTCAATCTTTACTACATTATTTGAGTTTTATTTATGTGGAATTACAGGTATATATTAATATGCCTAGCATTTTTATTTCTTAAAAATTATTTTCTTTATTTAGACCAATTCACAGTTGATAGGTTTGAAGGTTATATGACTATCCTCTGAAGTGTAAATAAATTATTCAGTCAATTGCTTATTGAGAGTCTGTCCTACACTGAGGGTACCGCCCCCCCCAAAAAAGCCTAGAGGATTAAAAAAAAAAGGGGGCCTTTCCTTATGGAGCTGACATTCTAGTGGAGATGCTCTCGAACAATTTTTCTCAAATTTCAGTTATCAGGAACTTTTAAAAGGCAAGCTATTATGACTAGATGGCTAGATTTCTTGACTGAGTTTTGACAATTGACAATTACATTTTTATTTAACTCTCATTAATAGGAAGTTCTTCCTTCTATTGACGTAAGAGCGTTCCATCGTTTAATTTTGATCTTGGGTTTTGTCTTGAGCCATGCATCCTAAGTTGATTCCTGCTGCAGGACTCCCTGTTGAATATCTGAGGAAAACCTGTTTCCCTAAGTTTCTCCTGTTCATGCAAAACATCCCTGGCTCCTTTGACTGCAGCTTAGACCAAGCCCTGAGTATCGTATTCCAGGTACAGGCTGACCAATGTGTAGAACAATAGGATTTGACTTAGACACTGAATTTCTGGTTACACTGCCCAAGGCTGCCTTTGTTTTTTAGGTAACTGGGTTGGGGATCTCAAAGACTACTCCCAGGTTTGAGGATTCAGTAGGAGGACTCATAGGACTCAGCATATGACTCAAAACTCTGGTTTATTATAGTGAAAGGATACAGAGAAAGATGAGCAAAGGGAAAAGCATGTAGGGTGAGGTCTAGAGGAAACCAGGCAAAAGTTTCCAAGAGTCCTTTTCCAGTACAGTCATATAAATGTGCTTAATTCTTCTGGCAACAAGTCGTGACAGCTCCGGTGAGATGCTGTCTACTGGGGAGGCCAATTAGAGACATGATGCCAGGGTTCTTATTGGGGTTGCTCACGTAGGCACTCTCTACCTGGCACGTATGAAAATTCTACTTTCCCATTAGGAAGGCAAATATTCAGCATAAACCACATTGTTTGGACAGACAGTTTAGGCACAGGGAGCCACTCTTAGCAGGGAATGGTGGGGACCCCCTCAGGATCCAGCCTTGCAAGTAGGTCTTTTTAAGGATAGCATCTCAGGTCTGCTGTGTTAACTCTTTCCTGCCAGTAGCCACGTCACATTATAAGCTTGTGTTGAACTTGCTTTAACTTTTCTGCCAAAATATTTATTTACTTACTTATTCTAATTGCCGCTAAAATAGGTTTCATCAGTCTGTGTTTTCAGAACTATAGATTCACTAGTTTGGATGGATTGGTTATGTAGAAGTCAGATTCTACTGTATCCTGGAAGCCTTTGTATTTTTGTACCTACCCTCGTGGAGAGCAGTGCCAACTTCCCATTCCTTTCTTTAGACTTGAAGTCCAGGTTTTGCCTTTCCTGAAGCCTGTGGCTGGAGCGGAGTGGCTGGGACAATATGTCCCTTTCACTTCTCCTGTGCTTCAGGGTCTGTAACTGTCTTAACTCTAGCTTTCCTTTGAGACTTTCTGTCTTATTCAGAGTGGGAAGATTCTTCGAACCAGAAGTGTATATAAACTTAGTCTGAACTCAAAAAAAGACTGTGTTTATATGTATTGTTAAACATTTCTTAAGTGCCCTAAGTAGCTTCCTCGGAAAGTACTTATTATAGCTTTCATTTTTATGCATCTCAATTTTAGATGCTTTACAAAAAAAATAAAAAATGAAGCCGACACAGTCTCTGTACCTTGAGACTTCACAGTGGATCCCATGGACGTGGACAGACATTGAAAATAGTAGGAGAACATAACATAAAATCTGTGTTTACAGATAATAAAGAGGAAATGATTAAATCTGATATTTGAGGACAACTTGACTGAAAATCATACACAAACATTTCTTCTATCAAATTAAAAAAAAAGCTTTATCTCTCCTGACAGTATAGGCCTTCCAGAGTGTAGAGAACAGTGTGAGAGAATCTAAACTTCTCAGCAGGAGAGGGAGGCAGAGTTCACGGCGCCCTCAGTGGTCCAGCTCAGCCTCAGCCGCAGCTGCTCTGACTCAGCTTCTCACGTCAGCCGGCACCACTCGGGTACCACCCCCGCTAGACTGAGAGCAGACCCCTGAGCGCAGACCAGCTTCAGCTCACGCTCGACGCGCCAGGGCAGGAGCTCTTGCGTGTCGGAAGTCCCCCACCCCCACGCATAGCTGTAACTCTGTGATAAACGTTCTCACTTAGGAAACCCACACCGTGACCTTTCTTGCTTCCAGGAAGTGCCCCAACTTGTAGCAACCCTGGTAGTGTAATGCAGTCCCGGCCCGAGCACGCAGCCACATCCTCCGGTCGTGCAGGCCAGCATGTGGGGCTTTAGCATCCTAAAGTCATTTTGTCAGTACCTTGGAGGCTCATTTCATCCTCTTTTGAGGAAATACCTGCCAGATACCCAAAGCTGAGTAACTGAAGTTCGTCTGTCGGTCACTCTCTGAAGTGAAGGTGACGTCCCAGCTCGCAGCTCACAGCTCTCCCTCAGGACAGCCGCCGTCTCCTGCTAGCGGAGCCGCGGTGATCGGAGCTGTACCACTGATGTAAACTTTCTTCACTAGGCTTTTTTTTCTTTTTTCCTGTTTTCTGAATCTTTTTGTTAGTCCTGCTTTGCTCTCTTAGTTTTTGGTTTTGTTTACACTTACTAAGTAGGCAGTCAAACGTGTATTTCCGCTGAATGCTGGCAGTGGAGCAGAAAAAAGCTGTTTAAAATCGCCCTTCTTGTGACAGCCACACCTGTGGGGAGTTTTGATGACTGAAACTTTGAGCAGCTGCTGGGAGGCCCCACCTCTGGCTCACGTTGGTGTGTGCCCAGCAGGACTTACTCCTGGGTCCTACTGAGCCTGGACGGCATTGGGGATCAAAGAGTGTGGTTAGAGGGAAAGGAGGCAAAGTAACTGACTGAAGGTACTGAGGGCCCCACGTTGGGTCTCTGACGTGCTGATGCGTCTCCGCCATGCGAGCTACTTTCTTACAGCCCGTGAGAACGGTGTGAGTGTTACAGTAACAAGACCGAGGCCATAAGCCACACAGAAATGAGTCAGTACTTCAGAGTCACACTTAAAATTTGGGGATTTTTACCTTCTGTTAAAGATATGTATTTTTAAAATTACTGATTGTGATTTTTCTGTTTAATATTCTAAAGTCAGACTTTCTTTTCTGTAATAGCCCACCTCAGAAATCATTGTGTCCAGCTGTTCTCAAAGCTTTAGCCTGCGGACCTCAAAGAGCGTCTGGTTATATGAATTTATATTTACAGATACTTACTGTTTTAGAAATTCAAACTGAGAAACTGAAAAAAGACATTGGTTTTAAGTTATTTTTAAATGAACTAAATAAACCCATCACATGTTAACAGAAATAACATTTTATGGAAAATGCCTTTTTTTAAACAAAAAATCACAAAGGAGAGAGGCATTGATTTACATTTTTCAAATCTCTTAATGTCTGGCTTAATAGAAGACAATGGATTTTCATGTCTCTTCTGAATTCGGTTTCTTGCAACATGATACTTTGCAGAGAGTATATGAAGAGAATTTGGCTTTCACAGATACATAGTGGAAGAGGGAGAAGTCCTTTAATAGCCTTTTCAGTTAATTGTGGAGATTTGTCTTTGACACTACACCCGAATTTGACAAGTGGCAATTTCCTAAAGGTTTTAGTTGCAGTGTGGAATCTGAAACTGTATTAACTGTATTATATGCTTACATTAAGATCCATTTGTCTGTCTTGTGCTTTGAATGGATCTTGAAGTGACAGGCTCATTTCCTTCTTTTTTGAGGAAATATCTGCCAAATACCCAAATCTGAATAACTAGAGTTTGCCTGTCAGTCACTCTTTCAAGTAAAAATGACGTTTCAGCTCGCCACTCAGTTTTCCTCAAGACAGCCGTCTTACTTTGGTGTGCATGGTGCTGTATGTGTGTTTTCTACTTCATCACACAGGACAGTAACAAACGTACTCAGGGGCCAGATTTAATAAAATTAATTATTTTTACTGCTCAACAATTATTTATGGAACATATAGCATATGCCACGGACATTCTGATGTGAAACTGCCTTTTTTTTTTTTTTAAACTGTGAATGTGGCAGTGAAGAATACAGGGTTAACAATACGTTTGGTGTCACTGCCTTGATTCATGCTAAGGCACAGGAGTTTTACCCACCACTGCCTTTTCACCATCAGTGGAAAAATCAAAGGGAAAAAAAAGCAAATAGCATTTTAGTATTATGCAAATAGTTTTGGCCTTGTGGACCTTTTTGCATGTTGTTTCCTTATGTACAAAGTGCTGATTTGCTCTCGTCAACATCACTGGGGTTCTGAGTGTGGGTGGAGGTTGTCCCGAAGGTGCCCTGTTCCAGGCGGGGCTCACTTACTCTTGCTGTGTGACTGCAGATCTGGAGCAGCAACCACTTGTTCCCCAGTGCAGAGGAAGCCACTCTTTTCCTTGGAACACTGGATACCATTTTCCTCTTCTCCTACGCTGTGGTAAGTTTTTGAGCTCTAGGGTTTTACGTTGAGGAAAGATGTAAAATGACTCCAAACCTTATGAAGTTGGTAAAGGATTTTGAATATGCCGATTGAAGACAGTTCAGTATTGCTGTAGTTTATATCCATCCGTCCATCCATCCATCCGTCCATGTATTCATTCATCCATATGACAAATATTTTTTGGGCACCTAGCATGTGCTGGGTACTTTTCTAGTCAGTGGGAATTGATCAGTGAGCAACACAGGAAAAATCCCTAGCTTTATAAAGTTTCTATTCCTGCATGGGAGCTGAGGGAGACAAACAGCGACAAGATGCTCTAAATAAGTAAATTACCGAGTGTGTTCAAAGGTGATGTGTGCTGTGAAGAGTCAAGCAGGGAAAGGGGATCGATCATCCTGGGTGGGGTTGTTGTTTAAGTAGGATGGCTGGGGAGGACTTTACAGAGAGCAGAGACTGGAAGTGGGTTAAGTGAGGTCACTGTGTAGCGGTTCAGGCTAGAGGTACAGATTTCAGAGCCCTTCGCAAACAGATGGTTTTTTAATCAGCCTTTTTTTGTAGGGGTTGGTAATTAGGTATGTATGTATGTATGTACGTATGTATTTAATGGAGGTACTGAGGATTGAACCCGGGACCTTATGCATGCTAAGCATGCGCTCTGCCACTGAGCTATACCCGCCCCCCTCTGATGATATGTTAACTTATGAGACTGGATGAACTCATCAAGAGAGTTGGTGAGGACAGACAAGAGGTGGGAAGACTGAGCCAGGGGACCTTCTGGTATTTAGAGGTGGGAAGATAAGGGATGGGCCAGGGATGCTGAGAGGGAGCAGGAGAACCATGAGAAGGTGGCGCCTGGGAGCCGAGCCAGGATGGCTGGGGCTGGCTCTGGCTGAGGTGGTGTCCTGGGGTTGGGCAGTCAGAGCCTCTGTCTGGTGGTCTGGTGGTGGGGAATGCCTGTGCTGGCTTCTGAAGAGGAGCATTGGGACCTGTGGAGGCGACAGCGGACCTGTGTGCTGTGGGAGCAGCCTGACCTTTCTCCCCTGCATCTTACTGTCTTTAAAATGTGGCCAGTTATAGAGAAGCCCTTTAGGTACAGATGTGCAGTACTAGGTGAAAGTCCTGAAGCCGTCTCCGAGTGTTTATGTGGGTAATTACTAGAATATTTTTTCTTTGAAGAGGAAACTTACAGACACAGTTGGAACAGATCTTGGGTCGTTTAGCCTAGCTTTGCACCCCAGCATTTTCTGTACAAAATCCCAATATAGGATCATTCCGCTTTGGCTGAGGCATCCCAGTGATGCTTCTCTTCAGGCCTTTCACGAAGTATTTGAAGAAGCCCCATGGTCTAGTGGAGCGACTAGCTCTACCACCATCCTCGAGCTGGGTTAAACTTGGTATCAAAATGGAATTTAACCTTATTTTTTGATATTTAGTTTCCTTATCTATGGAGTTATGATGAGAACACCTATCTCTAAAATTAAGTAGGTCTGGGAGATAAAAGATAAGAGCCATGAAAAATCAGTGATCACAGTTCTTTATATTGAGCTGCATTTCCTTCTGTAACTTCCAGACACCTTACACGCCTTTGGAGCAACACAGAATAATGCATTGGTTCCCTAATCTGAAAGATAATTGACAGCTTTCCTTCACCCCCGTTATTATATGTAGCATAAGACCATGTGAATTGGAGCTTTAGAACATAGAATCTCCTCTAGTGCTTGTAGATGCTTCTTTTGAGGTTGTGAAAGCTTGATGATAATGAGGGAGAAACATTTATTATGACATTTATCCCTTAAATTTCTCTAATGTAGACGTATTTATCCATCTATATTATATCCATTATGTAGTCAGTTCATTAGAAACACTCATTTCTG